>NC_135713.1:92075608-92375886 GCF_964656455.1 Halichoerus grypus
CTTTGACATTTTGTATGTTAACTTTTCAATACAATTTCTAAAGCGGGGGAAGAGGGCAGGAAAACATCCAGGCTTCATCATCACCAGTCAGCCCTCAGATCTCTCCTTGTGTCATTCTGCTAAGTGGTACCAGGTAATTGCCTCACTGGAGACCTACAAAACAGCTCGTGGGAAAGAACGATTTGCACCTGGAATACATTCATTAGCTTGTGTGTCAAAAGGCCACACATGGATAGAAACCAAGATCTTGGCGTTCTTTGCACGCAGCCTTGAGACTTGAAGGGCAGGAGCCCACATGCTCGAGGGGCCGCCTGTCTTCCTCTCAGGGCCCCACCTGCCCGGCAAGCCTGGTGGCAGGTGGAGGTGGTAGGAGGGGGTGGCTGGAACTCCTGGGGATTTGTGTTAAAAAAGAGCCAAGAAGGCAGACGCCTTGTACAAATAAGTACCCTGGTAAAGGCCTATTTTCGGTTTCTTGGGACTCTCCTACTGGCCTAGCTTAAATTGAGACGGGATTTGATTTGCCTCACTGGCTGTTTGCTCCCACTCATATTCACAATTACAGCTTTTCTCATTGTCATTAAGATACATTTAATATGCACCATTTTTGTATGGCCCTCTGCTAAAATATGCACAAAGACAATGTCCCTAAGCCCTGGAATAGTAGAAAGCACTGAGCTCAGAGAGAAGGCCTGGGTTTCAATCCTGGGTCCACCTAGGAGCATTCATTAAAAACCTTAGCTGCAAGGAACAAACCCTCACTGGAATTACCTTGGGCGATTGGGTGGGACAGAGAGGTGACTGTAAAGACACACACACATTGAAACGGAAATGTGAAGGCCATTGGGAACAGGGGGGCTCTGCGGGCTGTCAGTTGTGGTTTCTTTCCTGCTGTGTCTGATTTGCAGTGCGTACCCCTTGTAACTCCAGCCTACCATCTCCAAAGGCTTCTGGTGGGGATCCCACTACCAGCTCATCTTCTCTGTTTCTTTTCTTATTTTTTTTTTAATATTTTCTTTTTAAGTAATCTCTATACCTAATGTGGGGCTCGAACTCACAACCCCGAGATCAAGAGTTGTATGCTCCTCCGACTGAGGCAGCCAGGCGTCCCCCTTCTGTTTCTTAATTCAAATTCTCAAGCAGTAATATGATTGTCCCACCTCATCTTTTAAAGTCAGGCCTTATAATAGCCCTAAAGGGATTGGCTGCTTGTGGGACAAAGGCCCTCCCCTGGTCAACCAAGTGCATTGAGCAGCCTACTTCTCTCCCTCTCTAAAAGGGGTGGCAGGCCAGGCACTCTGAGGCTTGGCTTGTCCAACACTTTCACAGGTTACTTAACCTCCCCAAGACCCAGTTCTTCCACTACATTATGATGGTAGTACCTGTCCCAGCCCACAGAGTTACCATTCATGCACTCAAAAATTGTTTATTGAGCTTCTATATACTTTCCAGGTACTGTGCTCAGCAATGGGGATACAGGCGTGAACAAAACTGATGCACATCAGCCTGCACGGAGTTTATGGTCCAGGATCAAGCAAGATCCTATCTATGAAAACACAGCCCCTACCCTCCCACCTGAAGCAAGCCCCACTGCAGACCCAGTTTTAAGATTTCTTCCTTCATTCTTTCATTCATTAAAAAGTTCTTAAGCATCTCCATAAGTCACATCAGCACTTGGAATCCAAAGATAAATAAGACATGGTTTCTGACCTCAAGGAGCTCATGGTTCATTTGAGAAACAAACATGCAAGTAAACGGTGGGATGGTGCAAAAGCACAAATTAGCAGGTAGAGTAGATGTGGGGAAGGAAACCTCAGCTTGGCTAAGGAGACTTCTCAGAGGAGGTGACATCTGAGCTGAGATTTAAAGGATGGAAAGGAGTTTGTCAGGTGTTCAATCAGTGGAGAGGGTATAGGATGAGGAAGGACTATGGATATTCCAAGCAAAGAAAATAACATGCAAAGTAAAGAAGTTGTAGAGATTATGGAGAGTTCCAAAAAATAGGAACACTCTAGAATTGCTAAAACATAAAGTTTAGGAAGTATGGCAAGAGGCCAAATTATCACATAGAATCTTGGATGCCTTGCTACGTAGTTTAATTTTACCTCATGCCCCATGCGGAGTCAGGAAAGAATTTAGAGTAGTGGATTAATCTCTAAGTAATTAATCTGAATCATCTCAGATTTACTTTTTACAATGAGCATGATAGAGGACAGAGGAAGTCTGGACTGGAAAGGGGCGACCAGAGGCAGCAAGGCAGTAGACACAGATACAACAGTCTCAAGGAGGGATTACAAGGACCTGAACTGGTGAGGCAATAGTGGGTAAGAGAGTAGGTGAGCATCTCCAGAGAATTTTAGAAGGTAGAATGGACAGAACTTGGTGATTGTTTTGTCAAGCGATCAATCAATACTCTTGGAAGTAGGAAGAGAAAGGATGAGAAGATCACTCCCAGGTTTCAAGCCTGAGACATTAGAGGGAGAGGGGTGCCAAACCCCAGAGAGGGGGTTCAGAAAGGAAGCAAGCAGGGAGACACTAATTTGGGCAGGTGGAGTTTGCCTCTGGACTGTGCAGGATGGTGAGTGGCTCTGCAGCTGGGTTTGCAGGCCTGTCGCTCAACACTGGAGGCCGGATGGAGGTCTAGACGTGGAGACATCAAAATGTGGAAGACTCTGAGAAGACAGGTCCAGAGAAGGTGTAGTGTGAGAGTGAAAGGACCCATGGTGGGGACCATGGGCGGACACTTGTGTGCAGAGTGAGGACAGTGAAGGGAGACTCACTGTAATCCGAAGAAACCCCACTCTCCCTAAGACAGGCTGCTTACTCCTGTCCTGCCACTTAGGAGTATAAAGGCAGAGACAGAATAAATCAGTATTTCCTGACAAGGTTTAGTGGTAGTTTGCCTTAACTAAGAATCCGATCTGGCCCAGGATAAGGATAAGCTGTAGTTTCAAAGTTTGGGGCACAGGGAGGGCGCACTACGGGTGGGTGTTCTCTGAAAGGCTCAGTAATGGGCTCCATGAGGCTCTGGGCTGATCCCCAACTCCTACTGCTCTGCCTAGTAATATACTTGGCTATCCCCATTGTGGACACAAGAAACTACACTGGGAAACATTTGTTCTGGAGAAGGATTAAGGGGGAGGAAAATACATACTTACAGGCTAGCTGAAAAGAAAGACGTCAACAAAGCAGAGACTGAAGACAGAAGTGAGAAAGGTAAGTGTTGGAGATAGAGAACGGCCCCCGAAGGCTCCAGAGCAGAGAGGAAGGCAGGGGTCTTGGAGAGGAGGTGTAAGAAAAACGGAATCAGGAGTGTGGCCCACCTCACAGAGGAGGTGAAGGGAAAGGAAGTCACGGGCGGAAACAAAGATGTTCACACCTGAAGCTTAAATCCTGTGAATATGGAGAGAAGGAGCAAGGCCTTCTGAGGACAGGGAGCCCATGCTTACTCAACATGGTGGGCTCCAGAACAGGTAGCAATGTGGCATGGAGCTGGTCAGGGACCGCAGACACATGAAGAACAAACCAACCAATATTTACCATATTCACAATGAAGTGTATACCATAACTGCCAAGGTTATATTTGGGGATGAAAGTGGACATCTCATGTATTCCAGCTTTTCAGTAGAAAAAGACCCAGGGAGAGTAATTTCTCTCTTAATGAATTCAGAATAATTCATAGAGAGTACTCAGAGAAAACACAGGGATTGAGGTTTGGGCAAGCAAGTACATTTTTTTAAAAAGTTTCAGTCTCCATAATATATAAAAAATACTGAGGAATAGAAAAGAAAATAGCTGATAGAAAAATGGGCAAAAATACAATGTTGAGTAAAAGAAACAGAAACAACAGAACACTCTAAAGTTCATTTTACGTAAAGTTCATAAACAAGCAAAACTAATCTATGGTGTTGGAAGTCAGGATCATGGTTACACTTAGGAGGACAGTGATGGGAAAAGAGCAGGAGCTGTTCAATTTGGGAAAATTCGGAGTTATAAACTTTGGGTTTGTTTATATTTATTTTCTTTTAAAACATTTTTTATTGTGGGGTAACACAGAGACATGCATAAAGTGCAATAATCTTAATGTATACCATTAGATGGATTTTTAGACTTATATGCACCCTGGAACCACCACCCACATCAAGATATAAAACATTTTCAGCATCTCAGAAAGTTCCATGATAACCGTTCCCAGTCTACATCACACACACACACACACACACACACACACACACTATTCTAACTCCTATTTCATTTGATTAATTTTTCCAGTGAACTTCATCTGACTTTTGTGTCTGACTTTTTTGGTGCCTGACCTGTTTTGCTCAGCATAATGGCTGCGACATTCATCTTTATTGCTGCATATATCAATAGTGGTTTTTTAATTATATAGTAGTCCATTGTATGAATATAGCACATTATATTTTCTATTCTCCTGTCAGTGGATATTTGGGTTGTTTCTAGTTTGGCATTATGATTGATTCCTGTACATAACTTTGGTGGACACAGACACTCCAGAGCATACTTGCTGAGTCACTGGGCAGGCATACGCTTAGCTTTAGTAGAGGGCGCCAAACACTCTTCCAAAGTGGTTGTACCCACTTTACTCTCACCAGCAATATATGCAGAATTCAATATTTCCATAATCTCATCAACTCTTGGATTTGTCATCATTTTAATTTTAGCCATTTTGATGAGTGTGTAATGGTATTTCATTGTGGTTTTAATTTTATTTCTCTTATAACCAATAATGTTGAACTCCTTTCCTTATGTTTCTCAGTCATTTGGGAATAATTTTATATAAAATGACTGTTAATGCTTTTGCCCATTTTTTAATTTATTTTTTTAATTAACATTTAATGTATTATTTGTTTCAGGGGTACAGGTCTGGGATTCATCAGTCTTTTTTTTTTTAAGATTTTATTTATTTATTTGAGAGAGTGAGCATGAGCAGGATAGAAGGAGAGGAAGAAGCAGACACCCCGCTGAGCAAGGAGCATGATGTGGGGCTCGATCCCAGGACCCTGGGATCATGACTTGAGCTGAAGGCAGACCCTTAACGACTGAGCCACCCAGGCGCCCCTGTGATTCATCAGTGTTACATAACACCCAGCGCTCACCACAACATACACCCTCTCCAATGTCCATCAATGTGTGTGTGTGTATATATACCACCTCTTCTTTATCCATCCATCTGTTGATGGACATCTGGGCTCTTTCCATAGTTTGGCTATTGTGGACATTGCTGCTATAAACATTGGGGTGCAGGTGCCCCTTCCGATCACTACATTTGTATCTTTGGGGTAAATACCCAGTAGTGCTATTGCTGGGTCATAGGGTAGCTCTATTTTCAACTTTTTGAGGAATCTCCATGCTGTTTTGCAGAGTGGCTGCACCAGCTTGCATTCCCAACAACAGTGTAGAAGGGTTCCCCTTTCTCCACATCCTCACTAACATCTGTCGTTTCCTGACTTGTTAATTTTAGCCATTCTGACTGGTGTGAGGTGGTATTGGTATCTCATTGTGGTTTTGATTTGTATTTCCCTGATGCCGAGTGATGTTGAGCACTTTTTCATGTGTCTGTTGGCTTTTGCCCATTTTTTTAAGCTTCAGTTGTTTTTATTTTTTTTCTTTGTTTATTTTTGGTGATTTGTAATTCCAGGTATTCTGAATATCTGAGAACTTTGTCAAATATAAGCGCTGAAGCTATCTTCTCAATCTGTGGCTTTCTTTTACTTTCCTAATTGTGTCTTCTCGTGAACATTCTTTATTTTAATGAAGTTCAATTATCAGGGTTTTTTCTTCTTTTATGGTTAACGCTTTTTGTTTACTGTTTCAGAAATGCTTGCCTCTCTACGTTCAGGGAGACACCTTCCTCTCTTCTCTTTTAGAGATTGTATTGTTGCTCTTCACACCGCCAGGTCTATGATACACCTGAAATTAATTTTTGTATATGATGTGAGATGAGATCAAGTTTCCTTTTTTTTTTTTCCCTACATAAATACCCCATTGCTCCAAGGCCATCTATGAAAAGGTTATATTTTCCCCCATTAGATTGCAGTGGTGCTTTTATCATGTATCAAGTGACAATATATGCTTGCATATATTTCTAGACTCTCTGTTTTATTCCATAGAACTGTCTTTCCTTAAGCTAATACCATACCATCTTGATTATTCTAGCTTTATTGTCAGTCTTGAAATCTTACAGTATAAATCCTCCAAATTTGTTCTTATTCAACATTGCCTTGCCCGATGGTTTGCAGTTCCACATAAATTTTAGAATCACCTTGTCAATTTCCACAAAAATACCTGCTGGGACTTTGATTGGAATTATTATAAATCTAAATATTAATTTTTGAAAGTTAACATCTTTCCATTTATTTAGGTCTTCTTTAATTTCTCTCATCAGCATTTTATAATTTTCAGTGTAGAGGAGAGGTCTTACACTTCTTCTGTTGGGTTTGTTTCTGGGAATTTGCTGCTTTGCCGTGGTATTATAATTGATATTTTTTACATTTCATTTTCATTTTTTGTTGCTAGTATATAGAAATGATTTCTGCACATTGACCTTATATCAAGAGATCTTGCTGATTTTTTTATTCTAATGGTTTACAGATTCTTTGGGGTTTTCATTATAGATGTACAATCGTGTCATCTATAAAGACAGTTTTCTTTCTTCCTTTACAATCTTTAGACTCATTATTTCTTTTTCTTCCTTATAATGCTGGCTACCATTTCCAATGATTTTTGTACTCTTCTGTATGTACAATAGAATCCAATTTTTTTTAATTTGGTGGTATAACTAAGTTAGACCAAGAAATGGAAATGACATAACCAAAAGTAATGCATGAAACCTGACTGAATCTTGGATTTCAAAAATTTATAAAAAATGTGTTTGGGGAAATTTGAAACTGATCTGAATATTAAATGATTGAATGGAATTATTAATTTTCTTGAAAGTAATTGTTAATTTTCTTGAAAATAATATCACAGTTATGTAGAAATGCACTATTCTTAGGAGATAAATGAGTATTTAGAGGGTAATGTTAATCATGACAAGTATTTTTAAATAGTTTGACAAAAATGTGTGTGTTTGCGTGTGTGTGTGTGTGTGTGTGTGTGTGGAGAGACAGAGAGAAGGCAGATATGGCAAAATGATAACAGTTCTTAAGTCTAAATAGAGAATTGTGGTGCACAGGCTTAAAGCGGCTCCCATGATCCCCACCTCGGGGTATTCATGCCCTTATGTGACTTCTCCTTGAGTGTGAGCAGACCTGTGACTTGCTTTGAGAGAATAAAATATGGCAAAGGTGACAGGATATAAATGTTTATGCACCTGATTATGTAATTAAATTACATAAGACTGTGGCTTCTGTCAGAGTGGAGTCCCCCTATCCCTTGTTACCTTTGAGGAAGTAACTGGCCATGTCAGGGAATCCCAATGGCAAGGAATGGTAGTGGCCTCTAGGAGCTGAGGATGGCTTCCAGCTGACAGCCAGCAAGATACCAAAACCCTCTGGGTGCATGGGTGACTCAGTCAGTTAAGTGTTTGCCTTCGGCTCAGGTCATGATCCCAGGGTCCTGGGATTGAGCCCCGCATCGGGTTCCCTGCTCAGCAGGGAGTCTGCTTCTCCCTCTCCCTCTGTCGCTCCCCCCTGCTCATGCTCTCTCTCTCAAATAAATAAATAAAATCTTTAAAAAAAATAAAAAGAAATCAAAGCCCTCAAAGAACTGAAGTCTGCCAACAACCTGAGTGAATTTAGAAACAGATCCTTTCCCAGTCAAGTCTCAGATGAGACCAAAGCCCTGGTGGACACCCTGTGCAGCCTTGTGAGACACTAAGAACAGGACCCAGCTAAGCCACGCCCAGGCTCCTGACTCACAGAAATCGTGAGATAACAAATATGTGTTGGTTTTAAGCTATTAAGTGTGTGATAATACTTTTGTGCAGCAAGAGAAAACTAATACAATTAATAATTATATGTGTCAACTGGGCCAGAGGTGTCCAAGAATATCTGGTCAAACATTAGTCTGGATGTTTCTGTGAGGGTGTTTTTGGATGAGATTAGCATTTAAAGAGGTAGACAGTTACCCCCCCTCAAGTGCTTGGGTCTCATCCAATCAGTTGAAGGCCTGATAGAAGGAAAGGTTGATCTTGCCCCAAGTAAGAGAAACTTCTTCCTGCCTGACTGCCTTCAAAGTGGAATATCAGCTTTTGTTGCTGCCCTTGGACTTGAACTGAAATATCGGTTCTTCCTGGATCTCAGGCACGCTGGCCTTTGAACAAGGGCTACACCATCAGCTCTCGTGGTTTCCAGGCATTGGGGATACATAAGGACATACAGATGTCACTGCAATATTCTTTTCAACTTTTCTCCATGTTTGAAAATATGCAAAATAAAAATTGGCAAAAATGTTCTGAAGTCAGGAAATGTCAGGAGACAGTTTAAAGAAGGCTGCCACAAAAATTCACTAGACTTACTCCCTCCCTTATTTTCAACCTCCCTCCTTTCCCTTTTTCCTCAGTGAGTCTACTTTATTTAATATGACATTTTACAACACACAATAGACACTGTAGTTAAACATAAATAATAAATCTACCCCCTTTCTGTGCAGATTTATGCTTTATAAACATCACATTGAGTAAGTTTGGCCTTAACCTTTGTTCGGCAAATGTTTCAGAATTTTTTCTACTGCCAAGTTACAAGATAAATGTCAGTCTAAACGAAGGCTTTTCTATAAAACTCAGCAGCTTCACGATGGCTTCTAATTCATAGTCCTAAAAGACTACATTTTTTGGTTGAAAATAATTTCAAAAGCTCTTCAAAGTCATTTCAAAAGCCAGAACATAACATTACTCTTGATGCTACATGAGGTCAATTAAATAAACTCAAGATACTATCCTCCAGGAGTTATCAACCAAACTGAGAAAATTACATAAAAGCAAGGCTTCAACCAGTATTAATATAATCACTTTTTTCAGAAACCTCAATAAATACACATGGCCAAATGGCTGTCTTGCCCTAGGTTTCCCTGATGTGACTTGATGAATAGTCTATACAGAAAGTGCATAAGGTTAGCCAGAGGCAAATGATGCAAATATGCTTCAAATTCATTTTCTAAAAAACATACATTGGGGCGCCTGGGTGGCTCAGTCGTCGTTAAGCGTCTGCCTTCGGCTCAGGTCATGATCCCGGGGTCCTGGGATCGAGCCCCGCATCGGGCTCCCTGCTCAGCAGGAGGCCTGCTTCTCCCTCTCCCACTCCCCGTGCTTGTGTTCCCTCTCTCGCTGTGTCTCTCTCTGTCAAATAAATAAATAAAATCTTTAAAAAAAAACATACATTAAGAAACCTGTGAGCACTGAGATTATATTTTTAAGGAGGTCTGTTACATAGGAGAGCAGTGGGGTTCTCCACTCTAGCTGCACATTGGAATCACCTGGGGAGCTTTAAAAATGCCTGAGTTCTCATCCCCTCATCCCAGAGAGCCCAACTGTGGTCTGGTGTGTGGCCTGGGTATCAGGATTTTTAAGTTCCTTCCTTCCTTGTTAAACTCATCCAATGTTTATTGAATAGTGAACCGTTGCCAACACTGCTGAAATCTGCATCTCACTCACCCAGATGCCTCTCTTGGCCACCCCCTGAGAAGGAAGCCCCAAACCCAACCACCCCAAATGCCAGAGAGTGGCCACGGGGCTGGGAGATACGGGGGAAAAGTGGGGAGAGGAAGGAGCAAGGCAGGCAGGGCGCAGAGCTACACTCCCGGGGACATACACACACACACACACACACACACACACACACACACACACACGAGGGCAGGGACCATGGGCGTCAGTCTCTGCCCCCACCCGGCGGCCACAGGGCCATCAGGGAAAGCCCAGGCATCCACGAGACATTTCAGTCCTTCCTGTCCTGAAGCGTCTGCCAAGAGGGGCCGGGCCAAGGTCTCTGGACTCGGCCTTCAGGGCACATTAGCCCTGAGCCAAGGTGGCCCTGACGGTGGCCACAAGCTTCAGAAACTTGCTCTCCGTGACCACGTAGCCATCCCCTCTGTTCACTTCAAAGAAGCCAGTGGCCCTTGCCGCAGATGTCCAGGCATCTGGGGAACTCATCTTCTACCTTCTTGAGCTTAGGGTACCAACACTTGTAGCCTCAAGAGCCACAATAAACGACCATGATGGTGGGGTCCCTGGCTGGGGATGGGACGGGCGAGGGCCGGTAAGCTCCGCTGCTCGGGGCCGCCGCACAGAAGCAGGATCTGTGGGTTTCGTTAGTGGTTCTAGTGGACCAGTGTTCTAGGTTGAATACATAGTGAGTGAATAAGTGAGTTATTTACATATTCTTAGATTACATTCAGAAACCAATTTGAATCAACTGTACTACATGACGATCCTCTATACTAAGCTGCTCATGCTACACCAAAATGCACAAACCTAGAGGAAAAAAGAGAGATCTAAGATAGAGAAAGGATTCAAAATGCTGTCAGGTTAGGAATAGCTATGGCAACAGGAGATGCTGAATCTGAAAAGACAGACCTGGGAACATGAGCACTGCCTTCACTTAACTCAAAGGCCCAAAGGACAGAGATCACAGAAGAAGCTGAAGGAAGCTAGACTTTGGCATAATGTAAGACTTTGTTAAAAAGTAGTGTTGTCTGGATATTAGCTGGGTTCCTTGAAACTGAGAGTAAGTGGTCACTGCAGGAATTCAGACACTGGCTTTTTGAGCTCTGGGCCAGCTTGTTGCAGAGCAAAGCCCTGTGCCAGGCACTTTAGTGAGCATATTTACTATTTTTTGGCCATCCAATATCCCTTGGCTCTTTCCCTTAGTAACAGCCTCCTTGTTTTCTTTGAAGCCCGACTCTGCTCTCACTTTCAGTTCTGATAGAGCTCTCTGTCTAGCGCTAGGGGAAGAACACTGATCCACACCCAACCAACTGTGGAAACTGCATCTCCCTACATAGTACCTGGTTCAAAAATGAGCAAATAACCCAAGTGGAGCCAATCAGAGGCCATGAAATCAAACTCTGGGAATTTTTGCTTGCATTTTTTTTAAAGTATTTTTATTTTATTTTATTTTATTTATTTATTTAAGAGAGAGTGAGAGTGAGCAGGAGCAGAGAGAGCAGCAGAGGGAGAGGGAGAAGCAGGCGTCCCGCGGAGCAGGGAGCCCGATGCGGGGCTCCATCCCAGGACCCCGGGATCATGACTGAGCCGAAGGCAGATGCTTAACGACTGAGCCACCCAGGTGCCCCCTGCTTACATTTTTAAAGACTCTCTTCCACTAGATTTAAAACTGTGAGAATGTGATGTGGAAAATACGAACTCAGAGAAAATTAAAAGAAGAGAATTTCAAAATGATCTTATTAATAGCCTCAGAGTAAACAAGATAATGTTATCTGTGAAATAAAAGAGTGATACTATAGAAAAAAAATATTCAGGTGCCGAAAAAGAGTTCTTGGAAATTAAAAAAATATGATGTTAGTTCTCACAAAAAAAAAGGAAAAAAGTCAATGATCAGTGTATCCTGGCTACGCTTCAGCTTCCTTAGCAGCATATTCCATTCAACAGGCTGCCTGATAAGCCACCTTTTATTTTTTTTTAAAGATTTTATTTATTTATTTGAGAGAGAGCACAAGCAGGGGGAGCAGCAGGCAGAGGGAGAAGCAGGCTTCCCGCTGAGCAGGGAGCCCGACGCGGGACTCGACCCCAGGACCCCTGGATCATGACCTGAGCCGAAGGCAGACGCTCAACTGACTGAGCCACCCAGGCGTCCCTAGCCACCTTTTATTATACTACCAAGCTACCTGGTTCTGCTGGCAACTGCATATATGAAGTACTTTCTTTTGATATTTTCAATAAATCCCAGTTGTTAAAAGTTAATAAAAAATTTAAATATAATATTAGTAATGAAAAAAAATCTCTTCCGAAGTTGAAAGATAAATCTGAGAAAATCCTGCCAAAAGTAGAAAAGACAAAAAGATGCATAATAGGAGAGAAATTAGATACATGATTAATCCAAGAGGATTAATATGCTAAAAATATAAGATAAAAAAAAAACAGAATAGGGAAAATGGAAACAAATAAATTATTAAAGAAATAATAAAAGAAAAACTCCCAAGGATTGAAGGACAAGAGTATTCATAGTAAAAATTCACTGAAAGCACAGTGAAAATAAATGCCAAGACCCACATTGAGGCCCACCATCATCTCTGAAGGTAAATTCTTATTATTATAAGACTTGGAAGAAAATAAAAATAAAAACATAAGAGTGAAGAAGGGTCTTGCCCAGACTCTGAAATGCAAATCCAAGCAATGCCTTGCTTTCATGGTACATATTTCTCTTAAACAAAGCTTTAAAAAAAATCATTAAAACATTTTAAAAGCTTGGTATTTTAAGAAATTTTATAGTGACCTCCTTCATAAACATGACAACCAAGACTCCCTGACCTAAAAGAGGCTAGAAGACATAGATGACTCGAGAAAGGGAACCAGGAATACAGCCTTCCCTCAGAACTCTGTCTAGTGGATAGTGAAGACCTATAATCCCAGAATACTATATGTGATGAACAAATTCCTCAAGATGACTTCTTAAAGCCCCAAAATTGGCTCAATAAAGGATTTAAATCAAAAATTTTTGAGTGCTATAATTGTGTAAAAAATATATCTATAATATGGCCAATCATAAAAATTTACAAAAGTACAATAGCAAATTTTAATAGTATATTTCTATGGATGATGTATTTATTCATCCCCCAATTTTTAAAATATTGTTATATTAGTTTTGTGATGAAAAAATTAAGTTCCCCTTCTTTTTCCTTTAAAATAAATGGCCCCAAGTACAAAATGATAACTTCAATTCATTTTGTTTATTCTCATGACATGTTCCAAGATAATTTTGTGAACACCTAAGTGTTCCATTTAGTATTAGGAGAAGTAAAATGTTAAGGGATGCTTAAGCTCTGCAAAGTTGAATATAATAGCATTTGAATGACAGGATATAATTACAGATCACTAAGGATGTGGTACAAAATGTGCCCAATCCCACCTCTTCATACTTAGCTAAGAAAAGAACACTTCAGTAAGATATGAGATTAATAAAATATCAAAAGAAATAATAATTCTGGAAGAAACCCCCCCCCCGCCCTCTATCCTGCTTTGCCCTCTCCCTCTGCTGCTCCCCCTACTTTTGCTCTCTCTCTGTCAAATAAATAAATAAAATCTTTTAAAAAAATAAATAAATAAAGGCTGCATTCTCAACATCACTATTAGGTCATTGGAGCCTGACTAAAATTCGGGGTGGCCCAAGGGATATGACATGAGCCCCAAAAGCATTTGCTATACTCATATATCTAGAATCTTGCCATACACTCAAAACTCAGTAAAAGCTTTGTGAGTCATTTAATCAATTCCAGGGGCTCCCAAGGCTTCCTGTTCAAATCAGTGATCACCTGAGAAGTTATACATTGCCTTTTACAACCACATTCTAGAACCTTATGTAATTTTGTCAGGTCCACGTTATCTTCATAAGGCAAGTAACAGACGCCTTCTCATGTTAGCCTAAGCTAACAGGGTATTTATTATGAGACTATGGGAATATCTTGGGAATCCCAACATAAGCTTCAAGCTGAGTTTGGATGCTGCATGCTGGTTTTTCTTTTTTCTTACAGAGTTTAAAATGAGCCACCATGCTGAGCGGGGCTGTCAATCAGGCATCCACTGCTCATTGCCTGTACTGAGGTGACACTGTTGGCAATGGAGAGATGGGCGATAGGACCCTGGACGTTAGAGATTAGCATTTTGCTGAGAAGGCACATAAAGAGAAGTCCACATACAAAGCAAGGATCAAATGACTACTACTTACAAGTATTATAGGAGCTCACAAAAGGGGTATGCCACAGTGGTTGAGATGGTAAGCAAAGGCTCCATGGAGGAGGTGAGCTGGATTTGCAAGGAGTTGCGAGATTTAGAAAAGTGCAGTGGAGAAGAGGAGGCAGGAAAGGACAAAATGCACAAGCAAGGGATCAGAGGAAGGAAGGTGTCCAGTCCATTTCCAAGAAATAACCTGCCCAGTGGCAACTCCATCCACGCTGATTAACTCATCACCAAAGGCTGGTCAGGATGGCAAACTGGAATCTATTAGAATGCTGGAGACGTCTTCCTGGTCTTTTCAAATTAGAATTCAATCATTGTCTTGCCTTGCATAAGATCTTGAAAACTGCACAGAATGTGGCTTTGGTAACATCCTGGGTGAAGTCTCTTACCTAGTCACAAACATAATCTTTATTTTTTTTAAGATTTATGTATTTATTTGAGAGAGAGTACGCATGCACGCAAGTGGAAAGAGCAGGGAGAGGGGAGAGAGTCTTAAGCAGACTCTGTGCTGAGCACAGAGCCCAATGTGGGGCTCAATCTCATGACCCTGAGATCACGACCTGAGCCAAAACCAAGAGCTGAAACCAGCTTAACCGACTGCACCACCCAGGCACCCCACAAACACAATCAATCTTAACTGGGATCAAGGAACACTAAAAATTCAACCACTAGAAAGGGGTTCAAACCCCAAAAAAGGGTAGTTTTTATTCCAGGGAGCCTTCACACATAGATATCTTTCCCAGAATTTAAAGATACGTATTCTATGACATTTGTATGACGGCCTTATAATTCATTTTAACACTGCATGCTTTAAAATGATTTCCTTTGAGGGGCACCTGGGTGTCGCAGTTGGTTGAGCGACTGACTCTTGGTTTTGGCTCAGGTCACGATCTCAGGATGGGGAGATCTGAGATAGAGCCCCACATCAGGCTCCGCACTCAGCATGGAGTCTGCTTGAGATTCTCTCTCCTCTCCCTCTACCCCTTCCACTAGTGCTCTCTCTCTCTCTAAAATAAATAAATAAATATTTAAAAAATAAATAAAATTATTTCCTTTGAGTTGAAAGAAAAACTGAAAGTGATAGTAAGTTTTAGTTAATTTTCTAGTTCTTAACCTCCTTGTTCTTTAAGAAATGGAACACCCTTGACTTAAATCCATAATAATCCTATTGTACCATGATTAGTTATCATCACCTAAACATTACTTTAATGCAGAATATAACAATTAGTTACTTTCATCACACTACTATTTTACATTGTAAAAATGCTCACCAAATATTTTCAAAGTTTAAAAAAAAATAGTTTAAGTATTGTATATTAACCAGGTGATCACTCCTTAGTTTTCTTTCTTCCTTCTACATATTTGTTAAGTAGGAGCTATGACCTCAGCCTTGCAGGAACAGCTCTTGTCTCAGCTCTCCTTCCTGGCATAACATGTGCTAGACTTCTCTCACTAAGGCTTGTCCCAGTCTTGCCCGGATTCTCTAGTCTTCTCTGTTCTGGGAGACCCCCATTCCCAACAGAGTCACCAGTTTGGTTTAGAGACAGTTCTTTGTTTTTCATTGCAGACCCTTTGCTCATCCAGCAGTGTAACTTTAAAAAAGAGTAAGAAGATCTATATTGGGCATGTATCAAATGGTAAGCAAAAAGCAATTCTAAAGGGCAATATCATACAGAAGAGATGAGTTATCCTGAAGTACATCAGTGCTTTGGAAACATCTGTCAATAATGTGACATGAAAGCATGCTGTACGGTAGTGATGCTTGAGAAAGCAGGTTTATTTTATTATTTTTTTTTACAAAACCTACTTTTTTTTTTAAAGATTCTATTCATCCATTTATTTGAGAGAGAGAGAACACGAGCAGGGGGAAGGGTTAGAGGGAGAGGGAGAAGCAGACTCCCCACTGAGCAGGGAGCCCGATGCAGGACTCCATCCCAGGACCCTGAGATCATGACCTGAGCTGAAGGCAGATGCTCAACCGACTGAGCTAACCAGGCACCCCAAAGCAGGTTTATTTTAAATGTTGATTTTCAAGCCTAAAGGAGTCAAAGTCCATTCTTCTAAATGATTTATTAGTTCCTTTTTTGGGGGTGGGTGTCCATATAACTAATATCTGCCCAACAAAGTAAAGCAAATATCTCAAATTAAAGGGATAATTCTAGGGATGCCTGGGTGGCTCAGTTGGTTAAGCGACTGCCTTCAGCTCAGGTCATGATCCTGGAGTCCCGGGATCGAGTCCCGCATCAGGCTCCCTGCTCGGCAGGGAGTCTGCTTCTCCCTCTGACCCTCCTCCCTCTCATGCTCTCTGTCTCTCATTCTCTCTCTCTCAAATAAATAAATAAAATCTTAAAAAAAAAAAAAAAAAATAAAGGGATAATTCTACCTAACAACTAGACAGTGTCACCAACGGATGAGAAGTCCATTTGCAATGAGATTCTACTAGGCATGTCAATATCCAGACCAAAAAAAGAGGGAATCAAAGTTCTAAGAGTTATAGCTGGATTCATGAGAGTTTTAGAAAGTGACAAGTTCCTACAGGGTTTGCTTTTTTTTTTTTTTTTTAAGTGTTTAAACACTTAGGCTCCTTGTCCACACATCTCAGGGATGAGAGAAATTCAGGCTTGGTTCTCGCATTGAGACTATCTGCTCTTAGCCAACCCTGCATTCCAGCAGCATCTCGACCCCCAGCCAGTCTTTCTGTGTAGCAACACTCTGACCCCAGAGTCAGAGTCTCTAATTCTGTGACTGCCCTGGCCTTGGAACCAAACAGACATTTTTTGATCCCAGTTCTGCAAACTAGATACCTGTCTTTGCCACTCCCTTCTTCACCCTGCCTGTCTTTCCTGCCAAATAAAACAATTCTCCAGGAGTGGGTGTCTGATTACAATCCCTGCTCTTCCATAATTGGCTATGCAATTTGGGATAAATCATTTAGCTAGCCTGAACCTCAATTTTCTTATTTGTAAAATAAGGGGTTTGGATGAGATGGTTTCAAAGGTCCCTTTGAATTCTAAAACACCACTGCCTTTCTGTCAGGCTCTCGCGGAGACTGTGGCCTGTCTCTGATTGGTCCTTGTCCTTTCAAAGAATGAGTAGCAATTAAGTGCACTGAACAAACATGTTACAACTCAACATTCTTTGTAAAATATATGCTTTCCTGTCAGTTGGGCCCTTAAAGTAACTGTAGTTTTAAAATTAATTCTCCCTGGTCTAGAACTGGACCAGGTACAGAATAATATCATGTATCTTATTCTCACATAGAGTATGAAATAGCCAGTGTTTTTGCAAATAATAAAACCAATACTGGCTAACTTATACAAAAAAGAAATTTATTGGAAAGATACTGGGTGTGTCAAAGAATTTCAGGGAAACTGGAGAATTAGTCTTGGAAATAGGAACTCAGGGGTGCATGGCACAGTCGAGATCCCACCAGAGGTTCAGTCCACGTAGGATGCTGGCTCTGGCATCATCAGCCCTGGATACCTGTCACCATCCACTGAAGTCTTAATTCCATCCAGCCACTCTGAATGCTCTTTGACTGTCTCTGGCCTCATTACCCCTCCCTGAAGGGGAAAGGTCTCGGGGAAAGAGCTTCTGTTTGGCTGAGCCCTGGTCAGATGTCCACACACGGGTCCAAGGAGTCCAAAGCTGGATTATCTGCTCCTCTCCAGCTTCCAGAGTAGGAAGCCTGATCCTGACCTCCATTCATCTGGCACTCACGAAAATAGAAAGAGTGTTCGGATGCTGGACAACCAAAACTGACAAATGTTCACTACACAGTTTTCTCACTTGTGATTACAAATTCAACACATCCTGGAGGCATCCATAAGAGGTTAATTATGTTCTGGAGAGGTCTACAGCTGATTGATTATTCCAGTATTACTTCATCTCTTCATCGATTTATATGAATCAGGGATTGGTCCAGTTAATGAAAGCATATTCATCAGGATACTAATTTATTGGGCTGGCTTTTCATATTTACATGGCTCCTCTGGATGACAAAGTGAGTATCTGAAATGAATAATGAATCACTGGAAGGAAAAAGCACATCTTCATTCAGAGCACAGGCTGTTATTGATTTTTAAAGTAAAAAAATAATATGTGATGTTTAGTCCTGGTCTAAAGTTCTTCACAGAGATGATGTTAATTTCCCTAAGACTTTGCATTGTCCTGGTTTTAGAGATCAGCTGGGATGTCTGAATTACCTGGAATTTAGGTGATAGATGTCAGAAGAGACACTAGAGCTAAGTCCTCTCAGCCTCATTCCAAAGCAAATCCACTAAGCCTCAGAAACAATTTTTCCACCCTGAAAACAAAAGTGGCAAGCAGACTCCCACCAGATTGCTGCCATTAGGTAGGACCCCTTCTATGGCCAATGTGGAAGAGAAATTTAGAAGAGAGAAGGAAAGAGAGTTCTGTCAAGGAGCTCAAGGACTGAGATAGTCTTCTAGAATAAACATAAGTTCAGAGAGGAATTTGTCCGACAAACTGCAGTGGCATCCCCACATAAGAGGCCTTTTATTTTTGATATATTTTTCAGATATTCAGGGGCCGACCAAAGAAAATCTCCCTAAAGAGAAATAACCGGCCAGCAACCCAGAGTCCTCTATCCTGGAACACAAAGCTCCTCTCTGCACTGGGCCACATAGTGGCTCTGACTCCCAGTCTCACAGGAGAAGTGGGTCCTTCCAACTGCTTAAGGAAGTGTCTACTGTGGTCCAAAGAATGGGGGCACCTGGCTGTCTCCGTCAGTGGAGCGTGCAACTCTTGTTCTCAGGGTTGTGAGTTTGAGCCCCATGTTGGGTGTAGAGATTACATAAAAATAAAATCTTAAAAAAAGGAATGTATTCATTATGATACAGGTTTGGACACATATAGCAGAGACTCAAATAACAGTAGCTTAAATAAGATAGAAGCTTGTCTCTCCATGTAAAAGACTCTTCACTGATATGACACCTACTCGTCTTTCAGGTCTCACTGGAAATGTCCCCTCCTCTGAGAAGCCTTCCCTGATGTTACGTAGACAAGCTAAGGTATTCTTGCCTTCTGTTCTCTGAGTACCTTCTAACTTCTCTATCAAAACAATGATCAGGGACGCCTGGGTGGCTCAGTCGTTAAGCGTCTGCCTTCGGCTCAGCTTATGATCCCAGGGTCCTGGGATCGAACCCCGCATTGGGCTCCTTGCTCAGCAGGAGGCCTGCTTCTCCCTCTCCCACTCGCCCTGCTTCTGTTCCCTCTCTCGCTGTCTCTGTCAGACTAAAAAAAAAAAAAAAAAACTTAAAAAAAAAAGCAATGATCATACTTTGTGTTATGGATTGCTTAATTTTCCCCACATTAGAACTAGCAACACAACGGTAGGGACTGTGTTAATCTTGCTCATCAGCATTATCTCCAGAGAGCCACCCCCCACCCGCACGGCACAGGTACTTATTTGATGTACTGAATGTACCTCTGCTGAATGTTCTTGAGGGTGGCAGGAATTGAATACTTCTGGCTTATCATACATAGGACTGTTGCTCAGAAAATTCCAAAATAGTAAATAGTCTTTATTTTATTTATGAGAGAGAGCATGCACGTCGGGGGCGGGAGGGAAGGGACAAGCGGACTCCACGCTAAGCATGGAACCCAGCCCAGGGCTTGACACAGGAACCCATCCCACGACCCTGAGATCATGACCTGAGCCAAAACCAAGAGTCGGGCCCTTGACCAACTGAGCCACCCAGGCGCCCCCAGTAAATAGTATTTTAAAAATGGGGAAGTAACAGCCATTTATGCTCCTAGCACAGCTGCAGATTTGGAAGAGAGCAAAAATGAGTATTTCCATTTGAAAGTTCTTAGCCTATAGAGCAGGGGCTAGCAAACTTTCCGTAAAGTGACAGTGAATTATTTCACGTTTGGTGGGTCATATGATCTCCATTGCAAGGAGTCCACTGCGCCGTGAAACTGGAAAGACAGCAACAACCAACATGTAAACCAATGGTGTGGCTGGGTTCCAATAAAACTTGATCTATGAATACTGAAATTTCACATCATTTTCAAATGTCATGAAATAATTCTTTTGCTTGTTTCCAACCAGTTAAAAATGTGAAAGCCTTCTTAGTTCCTGAGCCTTGCAAGCAAGGCAGCAGCTAGACTTGGCCCCTGGGCGGTGGTGTGCCAGCCCCATCAGAGAGCACATTTTTGACAGAGCAGAATCTGGCCTTGGTTCGCTTCTTTAGCCCCTCAGTGCAATTCACTTTCCTAAGCACCTACTATGGGCCAGCGGCTGCAGAGCAGTGAAGATGGTGAAGACTAGCTCTGTGCCGCTAAGTCCACAGGACATGGACCCAAATCCACAAACTGTGTTTGCAGCGTCTGGTTGAAGGGGGGAGGTTACTTCATGACAAGGTGACATCTGAGGGGTAAGTCATGGGCCGTGTGCCCCCAGGAGCCAGCAGCAGTCTGGCTCTGGATGAATCCCACAGCGAATGCTGGGCAGCAAGGCTGGGAGGGCATGTGTCAGCTGTACGAGGGACCCTCAGGGACCAGCATAAAGCTTGGTCTGGTGGGCAACTGAGAACCAAAGGGGATGATTAAACTGAGATAATTAAACTGGTACCAACAATGCATTAGTTTTTTAATGTTCTAACTTTCAAACTATTAAAAAGTGGTTTCTGAAACTATTTGATTCCTTTTTCTGTTACTAATTTACCAAATATTTCAACTGACAAATTCTCCTGGGAAAAATACCCAGAGTTCAAGGGCACCTGGGAGGGGGAAATGCCATCCGTGTTTTCCCAGGGGCCAGAGCTTATAAAAGGAGCCATTGTATGGAAAAAGAAAACATAAAGCAAGAATAAAATAATAATTTCAAATATTCATAAGATTTTGAGGAAACTGAACTATCAATCACACAATGCCCTCCCTAGCTCCACATTAATAAGAAACTCCTATTTTGTCCCTAAGGAGAAAATCACTCAATATTATACTGCCCCTTTCCTTTTGTCTCTGAAATGGGAGCTTTGTTGGAAATCATTAATAGGAAAATAATAAATCATTCTTTCTTAGCACCATAAAATATAGGAGGCAGGAAAAATCAACTCAAGTTACAAGGATGCAAACTGAATTCTCCTTCAATTGGCATAAAATGTCACCTTGCTCATCCAACCAAAAATTCAGGACAAGTCTCTTGGAGCGCCTATTAAAAGATACCATCTTGGCACATCGGATGCTCAGGAAATGGATGTGACATCAATCTGCATGCAGGGACCATCTCCTTCACGCTGATGCACAGTCTAATTGGAGGATGAGGAGTCCGACTGCTGGCATGCCGATGAGTGGTCTTCCGCAGAGACGGGCAGAGCACTGCAGCTCTGCCTTCCACTCAGGAATTCACCTGGCTGCTCCTTTCTGCCAGCTTTACCCATCCTCTTTTCCCTTGCTCCGGTCACAGGATTCCAAGGTAAGGGAGTAGGTAAGTGCTGGCTGAGTGCCAATCACAGGCAGACTTCTGTGGTGCAAGATCAACGTTTCTACGTAACTAAATAATTTCCATTTTAAGGTTTTTTAATTGACTAGAGGTGAATTTTTTTTTTTAAATATTACATTTCTATGGTTCAAATTTCAACAATTCTAGATATGGAGTAAACACAAAACGACACTCCCTCCCACCACTCTCCCTCAACCGCAGTTCCCCTCCCTACAGGTAGCCTATGTTATTATCATTTCCTAAATATCAAATGATGATAGGGGCGCCTGGGTGGCTCAGTCGTTAAGCGTCTGCCTTCGGCTCAGGTCATGGTCCCAGGGTCCTGGGATCGAGCCCCGCATCGGGCTCCCTGCTCCGTGGAGAGCCTGCTTCTCCCTCTCCCACTCCCCCTGCTTGTGTTCCCTCTCTCACTGTGTCTCTCTCTGTCAAATAAATAAATAAAATCTTAAAAAAAAAAAAAAATGATGATAGTCATTGTATTATAAGTTGAGGTAAAAGGCTGGAATGAGTAAGTCCCAAACGCAGTGGCTCAAACAAAACGTTCTTTCGCATATAACCGTCCAGGGTAGGCGGCCCAGGTCAGTGGGTGGCTCTGTATCGCACACTCATTCAGGGATCCGCGCTTCCCCGGGGCTCTCCCGTCTTCACAGACGAGTCCAGCATTGCCACCGGATGCGAGAAGCGGCGGAAAGCAAAGGCCGGGCCTTTCCCCTTCCGCACACTGCACTCCCACTCACTCCCGGTAGCGGAAGCGTGGTCACGTGGCCACACTGGCTGCAAGGGAAGCTGGGAAAGGCCGCTCTATCCCAGCTGCAGCTCGGCTACTACTCTTGTGGTTGTGCCTTGTTACTTAAGGAGTTGAGCTCCCGGCGCACTCTCTACGGATCACCTTACAAAGCTTTCCCGGGCTCCTGCCCCGCGCGCCTTGCCGGGTGAGGGCGGCCGCTCTTCCCTTAATCCCTGAAGTATAGCTAATTTCAGGTGTCATGTTCAACAGGCAGGTATTGCAGAAGAGAATTGCCATGCAGAATGGCCATGCTTAGTGGGAGGCCCTACTAACTGCCCACCCAGCGGACACTCTCCCCTTTACCAATGTATTTCACGAACACTTTTATAGTGTTATGTTTTGTATGATTTATGAAAATCGACTCATTTAATCTTCACGATAACTCTCTAAGATAGACACAGTTATGGTCCAATTTCCAGTTTATAGATGAGAAAACCGGCAAACAGAGAGGTTAAGTCATTGTTCAGGGTCACAAAGAAACTTACGTTAGTCTGCCTTTTTTACCAACAGAACCTTGATTTTATTGTAATTTAAGTGAACTCTGTAAAAAAAAATCTTGCTTCCCTCACAAGCAGAGGTAGCCATATGACCCAGTTTGGGGTCAGGAACCAAGGAAAACTATTGTTTTACTGAAAAGAAAAAAAAAAAACAGGAGAGATACAGATGGTGTACATCTTTTGCCCTTTGACCCTTACACTTCTCCAGCTTTGGAATGTGGACAAGATACCTGGAAGTCAAGCAGCCATTTTGTGATCATGAGATGAAAACTGAGGATGGCTGAACAGGAAGAGGGAAGGAACCAGCTGTACCAGCCATGGATTTCTTTGATATGTGAGTATATATATGTACATATACATATATATATTGAGAGAGAGGGAGAATATATATATATATATATTGAGAGAGAGAGAGAGAGAGAGAAAGAATATATAGAATACATATATAGAGAGAGAGAAAAAGAATGATAGAGAGGGAGAGAAGGAGAATCCCATTTGGTAAAAACATTAGAATTGGGCCCAAAGCCATCTTCACTGATATTTAAATCTAGATCCTCTTCCTGACTGCCTCAAAGTCCACAGGTCAATTATTCCTTTTAAGGGGTACCCCAACTGGCCTCTCCATTAGGCCCTGTATCTTCTCCTCAGAGTCCAACACTCATTTTCTCTACATTCAGGCCCCAACGCCAACTCTACCCTCAACAAGGTCAATCTTTCTTATCATAATGCCGAGCAGTTCCTCATGGTCTTAAAATTCTGAATTCCAGAAGAGGATTTGGATATACCCACTTAGGTTCTGAGGAAGCAGTCCTAAAACTGCGTAACCCTGCTACTCCTGCAGTTGTATTTGCTAAGCCATTTACAAAGTCCAAGGAAAGAATCATAGGCATCTCCTAAATTTTAGAAAACTCCAGCTTTTTCATAATATCACAGAAGCCAATATGCAGAGGGAACAAAAAAACGGGCCTCTCAACTCGGAAGGACTCAATCCAAGAGAGCTATTTAAATATTCATCTGCTAGGATATAGAGAAGATACAGAGGCCCAGCCCCTACCACCAGGGAAAAGATGGCCTGGCCTAAGGATTGTAGCCTAAGGACCAAGGGTTGAACACAAAACAGATTTTATTGCTCTCTGGTAACTTTCGAAGGCTATTATGAAACTATTCTTTAAGGCAACTTTCCTCCTATCAGGAAAGGCACAGTGTGTGGGACCTCTGTGGACAGCTAGGGGTTTTGAGACTGGGTACATCCAAATCTAAGGCTTACAGATTTTAAGCATGGACCTTTAAATGAAGGTGTTAGCCCTCACAATCTTTCTAGCACATCAGAAGTACTTTTTTTTCCTTCCCAGAACAGGAAAGCAATCTTCTCCCAAAGATGAATCAGGAAAATGCTGGCAAGCTTGGGAATAGCAAGGAGTCCATTCCCACACGAAGCTGTCAAGGTTTAGAAAATGTTGGGGAAAGGCTCAGCCAGGGGGCTTCCTGTTATGCTAGGACAGTATGGAGAAAGAGGGAGACATGAAAAAATGACTGGAAAGAAACCAGGGGGGAAGAAAATGATGAATATAGGGAGTAAAACAGGCTCTGTTTTGCTCAGTGTGACAAGAAGCTTACTGTTTAATGTTTTCCTATAGCCTTTCCTCTCCTACAGAGAACCTGCCATGAAAGATAATATTCACTGTATTTGGATCTTTTCTTAAATGAAAAAGGCCTTGAAAAATGTATTTGCATCTCAAGAGCTGAAACTAAATATTTTCCTGAATGGATGAGAAGATCTGGGCCATTGGCAGCGGAGGCAAGGAGGAGACAGCTCCGCCCACTGCCCACTGCCCACTGAGGACCAGGGACAGAGCCTCCCCTTGGCCTCCAAGCCAAGCCCAGCAGGTCCCAGGAGCTGGAGAGGCAGGAGCTCCAGAACCTGAGACCTGAGACACTCTCACCTCAGCTCTCCTAAACCCGCCCAGTAGGGTTGCCCATTGTCCCCAGTCTGCCACAACTACTCTGGGACACACCACTTAAAGCTTTCAAAAACCATCTCTGAAACTTCTGAATTGTTCATTTTAAGACAGTTTATTTTGTTGTGTGAATTTTACCTCAAACATTTTTTTTCTTTAAAAAAAAAAGATATTAGATGGAGTTTGTGAAAGACAGGCGAAAAATTAGTCAAGAAGAGTTGCCTGTTTAAATGCTTCCCCTCCTCCCACCCCCCGCACTTCCCCAGCACAGGTCATTCTCTCCCCCAAACCTGGCTTGCTCCCTCACTACACCACTGCTTCCCATGATAGTTGTGTCACTATCCCAGTGTCTCCAGTTAATTACATCTGTCGTTTCTAGTCAGTCAAATTTAGATAGCATCTTTTCACTGCCACCCCCTACTTTGTAAGATGAGGCTATCAGAGCCCCCGCTCTCCTGCCACTCACTTTCCTTCTCTGAACTCTCCGCTCTGCCATCTCTACTGTTATCTTTATATCACTGAAACTGATAAAAGGTTAGTCTCTTCTGCAATTATAATTACATCTTCTGTGCTTTCTCTTCAAAGTTAAAAAATCAAGTTCCAACTATCTATATGTTGTTCACTGCACTCTTTAATAACTGCTTTCCAAGAAAATTTCCCAGAACTGAAATACATGAGTTTCCAGATGTGAAGGGCTTACTAAGTGCCTACAAGATTACATAAAAACAACCCCAGCCTAGGGCGCCTGGGAGCCTCTGACTCTTGGTTTCGGCTCAGGTCGTGATCTCAGGGTTGAGCCCAGAGTCTGGTACTGGCTCAGTGGGGAGTCTGCTTGAGATGCTCTCTCTCTCCCTCTGCCCAGCCCCCTTCGCACACACATGCTCTCTCTCAAATAAATAAATAAATCTTTAAAATAAGTATATAAATAAGTAAATAAATAAATAAGTAAAGACCAAAGCGAGTAATAGTGACGTTTTAGAGCACTGTAGAAAAAGAGTAAATCCTACATGTTTCCAAAAGGAGTGGGAGTGGGGGTAGGAGTGTCCCAAATAAAATCAGGAATCAGAATGGCTTCAGATTTTTTCTCAGTAACTCTGGGAACTAGAGGATAAAGGAGGAATGCTTTCAGGTTTCTGAAGGACAATTACTTTCATCTTAGAATTTTATACTCAGATAAACAATCAAACAGTGTTAGGGTAGAATAAAGACATTTTCAGATATGCAAGGACTCCAAATTTACCTTCCACATACCCTTTTTAGGAAGTTACTGGAGAGATATTATCCACAAATAGAGGAAGCGAATTAAGAACGAGGAAGACACAGACCTATAAAATGGGATCCATCCAGGAAATCACGGAACAAAGTCCCAGGGTGACAGTAGAGCAGTGTTCCCAGGAAGTTGAAAAGGGTGAGGTAAAAGGAGATTCCAAAGACTTGACACTGTCCTTGGAACAACCTAAGTAAGTGGTCAAGGCAGAGAAACCTAAGGGGGGCTGGGGTAGAAGGGAAGACGAAAAGGCCGGGGTAGGGGGAAGTTGTTCAAGACAGGGGAGCAGTTATTAATGATGATTATGGCTAGGAGGATGATAACCAAGGGATTTTTAATTCAAAATGGCAGACTAATCACACATCTCCTCTCTGTCTTGAGATCTGAATTAAATAGATAGTAGACTTATAGTATAAACCACAATTTTGAAGAGAAATGGAGGGGTTCCATCAATAGACCAAAGTGTTCAGCTTATTTCTGGAAGGTAGAAAGTTGATGGAGGGATTTCTGATCAAGATGCTTATCAAACACAAGCATCTACTGTTACATGTTCCTAAAACTCCACCAAAACATATTTTTGATGGCATAAAACCAGGTAATCCCACTGTATCACCCACAAGGTAGGATGTGTCCAATTTGGTTTGTGCATGTAGGTTCAGTTCTGCCTCTCAGCTCCCATGACTTCAGGCGTCAGTGGATCTCACACACCAGGGAGATGGAACAGTGCCAAGGGGAGCAAGAAGAGCTATGAGGATTGCTCTGTTCTGGTCCCATTCCTGAGGCCCCTGGAGTAAATCAGAAAGCTGCTTGGAGCCCTGCTGATCTCTTTGGTAAAACGGGGATAATAACATCTGTCCTAGCTCCTTCAAGATTGTGGTTGCTGGATCAAAATGAGGCCAGAAGGAAGTAGAAACTATATGTCCTCGGGGCACCTGGGTGGCTTAGTCAGTTAAGCATCTGCCTTGGCTCAGGTCATGATCTCCAGGTCCTGGGATTGAGCCCTGTGTCAGGCTTCCTGCTCAGCAGGGAGTCTGCTTCTCTCTCTCTCTCTCCCTCTGCCCCTCCCCATTACTTGTTCTCTCTCTCTCAAACAAATAAATAAAATCAAAAAAAAAAAAAAGAAAACTATATGTCCTCATCCTCAAATCTAGAGTGTGAAAGCCATCCATCTCCCTTTAACATTCAAGTTACAATGAAGGCATGGGCATGCCTGCCTAGATTGCAGGCTCTGCCGTCCATCACATCTTCACCCTACCCCACAATTCCACCAGCAACGCTGGAAAGGATCAGTCCTCAGAGGCTGTGGGATGGACAGCGACATGGATGGGGTGGGACACTGTCTGCTGACCACAGGACCTTACCCATAGTGCATAATGTGATCTGTTCACCATTGTTTTCTTGCTGTTACCAATCCTTCCCTAACATTTCACTTGGCAGGGTGCCCAGGCCCAAATCGACCTAGACTCTCATTCTCTTTATGAAAGCCCTTGGCCCCAGATATGTTGGTGACGCCAGGATCGTGGTGGCCAGAGATAATTTTCCAGCATCAGACTCCTCCTCCTGCCTTCCAGCCCTGGACAGCCCCTACGGCAACAGAGCCAATCCTCCAGGTGAACTGAATCTCAGGGCCTCATCATCCTTTTTTCTTTCTCTCTTTCTTTTTTTTTTTTTTTGTTCAGTCCAGCCTCTCTCTATCCATCCAATATAGCAAGTTTCAATACCCTGCTGATAGGTGTAGTAGAGTGAATAATGGCCCCCCATAGAGGTTCACATCCTTGTCTCTGGAATCTATGAATATGTTACCTTATATCACAGAAGGAACTTTGCATATGTGATTAAACTAAGGATCTTCAGATGGGAGATTATTCTGGATTATCTGAGTGGACCCAGTATAATCATAAAGGTCCTTGTAAGAGTGAGGCAAGAGGATCAAAGGGAGAGAAGGAAGCAGAGGGAGAAAAAGACATGTGACAACAGCAGCAGAGTTGAGAGAGAGAGAGAGAGATTGAGATTGGAAGTCAGAATAAGGGGCCACAAGCCAAAAAAGGTAGTCAGCCTCTAGAAACTGGAAAAGCCAACAATTGGGACTTCTGACCTCCAAAACTCTAAAAGAATACATTTGTGTTCTTTTAAGTCACTAGGTTTATGGTAATTTGTTACAAGTAGCAAAAGGAAACTAATAGAGTGAAAATTAGATCATCTGCTTTGGAAAAACTGTTTTGCAATATCTGCAGAAGTTGAACATATATGGATGTATGTATGTTTCATAGGTATGTACCCAACAAAAATGTGTATATACGTTCACCAAAGACATTTACTATAATGTTCCTAGCAGCATTATTTATAATGTCTCAAACCTGAGAATTACCCACATGTCTATCAGTAGTATAATGAATATAGGTAAATTCACACAGAGGAATTCTACACAGGAAAAAAAAAAAAAAAAAGAACAAACTATGACCATAGGCAGTTTGCATCTCTTAAATATAATGTCAAGTGGAAGAAGTCAGACAACAGAGTAAATTCTGTATGATTTGATTGTTATAAAGTGCAAATATAAGCAAAAAATCTATGCTGGGTGAAACCACTACCCTGCCCCCTCCTCCAAAGGGAGGATATGAGGGAGTCTTCCGGGGAGCTGCTAATGTTCTGTCCCTTGATCTTAAAGATGCTTCATTTTGCACAATATCATTGAACCTGTGAAATGTGCACCTTTTAATATGTACTATACATAAATAAAAACTTTTTTTCAATGGAGGAAAGGAGACCTATGCCTTCATCCAAATTTGCCTCCTCGGGACCCTCCAATCTCCCCTCAAAAATGGGTGGGGGTACACGGTAATCCAGATCCAGGATTCCAACTCCCTAGAGCCCAACTCTGGCTTAAAATATCCTGTGAATTTCCTTTACCTATTTTTACTAAAGGGCCCATTTCAGCGGGTTATTTTCCTAAATAAAAGAAGCCTGCCCAGAGATAAGTTTACTTTCCCCCTTTGAGGACTCAAAACTACAAACTAGTTTTGATTGACATTAACTGAACAACAACAAAAAACGGTAATAGTCTTTTCTCCACCCAGACGACCCCTGATAAATGAAGAGTTAAAACCACTGCAGCACAGTTTAACACATAAAATACACATTTCGTTAAATTTTGTTGAAGTGTTATATTAATGTTTTAATAATAGTGTAATAAAGTTTTAAAAATAGTGTAATAAAGTTATAAACTCATAAAAGAAAAACAAGAACGGTTGCTCCCACCAACACCCCAACCTGAAGGGAGACTCAGGCTCTACCTAAAGCGGGTAGAGGGACGAGAAGGGGGGAAGAAGGAGCCGTGGGAGACAGACACATGGACCAGTCTGGTCGATTATGAACTGGAGGGAGAGATGCAGGTATGGCCAGGGGAAACCAGAGGCCGGGATGTAGGGGTGGCGGTCTCGGGACAATGGAGAAGACCCTATCGCCAAAGCGCCGCGGCTGCGGTGAGGGGTGTGTGTGGTTGTTGGGGGAGGGGTGCTACTTGTGGGGACACTGGGCGGAGCTTCAGAGACAGACTTTGAAGGCCCCAGGGTCCGAACAGACTTTGGCCCCGCCGCCCCCACCTGCCGAGCAGCTGGGAACCAGCGCGTCACTCCCAGCGGAAACGCCGCACCGCCCGGGCGTCTGGCGAGGTGCGCGCCTCCCGGCCCCGGCTCCGACGCTCCGCGGCTCCCGGCCCGCCGCCCGCCGCCCGCCTCTCTGGGCTGAGCAGGGGCGGGGACAGGGCAGCACCTACCGGGATCTGCGACTCCAACCGCCGAGGAGCCCCCGAAGAGAAGCCAGCCCGGACGGCACCCTGGAGACTGGCGCGGAGGGTCCGAGCCTACGTGGGTGGGAGGCGCCGACGCCGACTTGACAGCGCGTCCCAGGTTCGTGTGCGACGGCGTCTCCGCAGGCTGCACGTGGAGAAACTTTGGTTCGCCGTGTTGGCTGCCCGGAGGAGGTTATGGAGGGCGCTGCCCGGGGCCCCGCGGCCTCCGTGCGCCCCGGCCGGTACGCTCAGGCCCTGGGAGCCCGCACCTCCCGCGCACCCTGTCACTGCGGTGCCCTGAGCGGGGACCGAGACCCGCCGTCAACCGAGGGCTGCTGGGGGACAGGGGCCTGTCCAGACTCCGCCCGAGCCTACTCTCGCGTCTCCCGCAATCCCTGTCTGTTCTCGGCTCGGGCTTTGCAGCGGCTGGGGCTTACACCCCGCGGGGATACGGGTTTCGTCTCCTGCTCGGCCTTGCAGCGCGGGAGAGTGGATAGGGGCAGCCCCGCGGCTGCGGGATGTCGGGGAGCATCCGGGCAGGGGCTCGCGGGCGCGGGTTAGCGCCGCAGCGGGAACGGCGCGCGCGAGGCCGCAGGAGCGCGCGGGTCTGGGGGTCCGACTAGCGCGCGTCTCCGCAGGTGCCTCCGGCCGCCGGGAGGCGGGAGCTACTGGCTGGGCGCGGGAGGCGGGCTGGGGGCTGCGGAGCCGTTTGCAGTCACTGGCTCGACAAAGGGGAGCCACACGGGGGCGGGCAGCCCGGTCCCGGCGTCTCTCGGGCGCGCACCGCCTTGGCACCCGGACCCCGAGCCCCCCTTACAGGAGGTCCGGGGTCCAGAGGTGCCCCTGCCCCTGCCCGGGGGTGGCGGCAATGGCTGCTCCCCTCGGACGCGCCCGTTTCCCGAGGGAGGGCCGTGTTCTCTGGGCTGGCGGTGCGGGGACCGCTCCGCTGCGGCTCTGGGCAGAACCCCTTCACGTGGATGGCGATCGCCTCAGCTCGCCGGCTGCCTGTCTTGTCTCAGAGACGAGGCGACAGAACGCACACCCCGCCCCCATCGGTGCCCCGGCGCTGTCGCCCCAGTCACCTTCCTTTGCCCTTCTCCGACAGCACCACGCGCTCGCTCGCTCTCGCTCTCGGGAAAAACTGAGGCACCAAGCTTGGTTCCCGGAGCCAGCGGGGACTGTGGAGACACTGCCAGAATCCTCAACGGCTTGGAAATCCTATCACCTTGGTTCCCTGAGACCTGGAGGTATAGGTTTGTGTGTCTGTGTGTGTGCTGGGAGGGGTGTCTGCTGAGAGAGGTGGGGGTGTAGCCGCCGGGGGGACCCAGCCCAGAGGCCTAGGGGACATACAAGTAACTAAAAGACACCAGCCCTTTTTTGGCTTTGTGTGGGGAAACACAGCAAACCTTACCAGCTACTCACTCCTTCCCTTGGGCAGTTTCGAAATATTTCTTCCAAGCTGCTGCCAGAGAAGAACACTTTCCTGTCAAGTCATTACATTTCCTGGGACAATCTCTGGCACATCTTTTGTTCTGGCTTTGGCCCTTCGCTTGCATGGCAAGAAGACACATGTTTTGCTTCAAATCTAAGTGCCATAGCCCCCACATCCTGGCCTTGGGCTGCCCACTGTACCTCTGGATTTTTTCAGACCTGTCTGGGAAGGGTGGGACTGCAAACCTCCAGTGCCTGGCCCATTCTAACTCAGGCTGTACTCTTCTCTAGACCTATGGGCTCCTTCATCCCTCTCTAGGCCATGGCAGTCATCTCTGCCCTTAGCTCCTCCGGGAGAGTTGAGCAGCAGACACCCTGGAAGTGACGATGTAGACAGCCAGCCTGGTAAGAGCCTGAGGCAGGGGTTGACAGTGAATAGGAAGTGAGGAAGGAAGAATTTGTCACAGATTTTCTCCAAGTCTGCATAGGAAGCATCCCCTATTGACTATGTGGGAGTGGAGCCTGAAATCTTATTTTTAAGAAGCTCTCCATGTGATTATGCCCACAGAAGCTGGAAAACCCATTGGTGTAGGCACTTTGGCCTCCCATTGTCAGACCTCATCAGCCCAGGATTCATATGTAGTGATGCATGTTTAGAAACTGACATTTATTTAATTCCTAAATGGCAAGTATATTAGGATCTTCTAAAATTCTCACAGTCATCTTCTGTAAATATTATCCCCATTTTAGGATGAGGAAACTGAATCCCAGAGGATCAGTTTCCCAAGGGTTGGTAACTTGGGAATAAACAGAGCCCCAGTCTCTGATACATAAAGCCTGCTGCCCCTTCTGAGCATGCTCTGGTCCCCTTGTGGGCAGGACAAAGACAGGACGACCTTGGGGCAAGAGTAAGGGGCTGAATTTCCAGCTTGAAACCCATTTGTTAATTTCCACCCCCCTTGCTGCCCTCTCCGACCAGGGCCCTTTATGGGAGGGAACACCAATCCTATTTGGAGGTGGAGTACAAATCTCAAAGGAAAATAACATTTCTCTCTGCATGCAAGGAAAATGGGGTGGCTTGGAGAGAAAGAGCCACAGGGAAGGCCAAGCCTGTCATCTCCAAGAAGGCTTTTAAAACACCTCAGCCCATGTGGCACTACCATTGTTGATACCACTCAAATCAGGTACTCAAAACAGAACCCTACTCTGTGGGAAGCTGGTATCCAAGAAGCAAGGAAACATAAGAGAAACAAGAGAAAGGACATAGGAAGATCTAATTAAGTCCTGGTGAGCAGGCAAATAAGAGGAGTGACTGGGAGTTCTCCCACCCTTCCTTCTTAGGCCTCCTCAGCTGCCGTGGACTGGGGTGGGGTGGGGGAAGGCTGGACCAGGTGAGTGCTGCGCCCGTCTCAACCCCAGCATCCTCGCAGGGCAAGCCTTGGCCTGTATACACAGGACTGCAGTGCATGGGATCCACTCCACACGCTTTTACTCATAATCACTGAAATATAATTAAGTGAACAAACACTGTAGGGATGTCTTAACAAGGAATTAAAAAACTAGACTCCGAATGGGAGAGATGTGTGGAACAAATTATTGGTATTTATGTAACTCTGAATAGCTTTGATTTCCTTCAGTAGGAACTGACAGCTGGCTGACAAAAAAAAAACTCATCCAGGGAGAGAAAAGACATAAGTGAAGTATGAAATTTTGAATAACGTTTTCAGGTAACTTTCTATTTCCATTCAGAGTGGGTGTCTAAAGGGGCGAATGTAGTTATTTGAATTGCTTCATTTATCAACAGAGATTTTTAACAGGGCTCATAATTCTAAGACCGAGTGCTTTTTTCCTTCTTTTTTCCTGGCTTCTAGTCTCCTGCTAGCAGGGCAGAGGTCTGGGAATTCCACCATTCAGCCTGTAAACTCTCACTTTATCACCTATTTTTAGCCTTTCTGATGGATCTGTTCAGAGCATAAATCTTGTTTTCTTGCCTAGGATAGTGGTTGTCTACTTGGGGTGGGGAAAAGTACCTGGGGGTCAAGTAGATTTGTCCAGAGACTTTGAACCACCCTCGCTCTCAGCCCTGCACCTCATTGCCACTTTCTGTGCTACGTGGGGCCTCTCAGCACTAAACTTCCCAGGGCCTGTGGGTCAGCTGGCTCCCCTGCGGTGGGGCCACCTCCTGGGAGCTTTATGGCACAGCCTCTGCTGTGCTAAGGCAGTTTACCACACCGCCATCCCCGCTCTGTTTCCAAAGCTTGTCTGAAATCGCGCATCTGATGATGCAGCTCTCCTGCAAGCTTTTGTTCTTCAGAGTGTGTATTTTTTTAAATTTTTAAGTAACTAAACTGTGATTTCAGTGAAGTCTCGGGAGTAGAGAGAGGCACTAAAAGAGTATAGTAAATATGCCGTGATGAATCATAAGTGATGTTAAAGACATTCTAATTTTAAAATAAAAAGCAATTTGTCCAGCTGTTTAATAATTAATCTATAATATGCTGAAACTATTGTATTTGGAAATTATAAGGAAAATACATTTAAGGCTATCTTTTTTCCATATTCACTTAATAGATTCCGTTTATGTTTACAAAGAATTATTTACAGATCTTTAAAAAAATGTCAAATATTTTATCTGTTATTTAAGTAGCCTGTGAATTAGAGACATGATATAAATAAAAGAAGGCTAAATTCTGAGATAAAATTTTTAAAAAGAATACATTGCCTAGTGAGGCACAATAGGAAAGTCTTTTTCTAGACATCTGATTTCATCACCTCATCCCACCCCCTCCCCACCTTGAATGAAGGTTAGATCCTTGTCATGTTACAGAGGAGGGACCCAAGACTGAGAGGCTGAGACATCTGACTGTGGTATACAGCTTGTAAATAGGGGAATCGGGATGGAAATGTGGGTCTGTCTGAGTCCTGAACTTTCTCCAGTTGAACTGCTATCTATTTGGCAGGTGTAACTGAATGTGGGGGTTATTTATATGCTATATTATAACAAAGGGTCTGACTGAATGTTAATACAGTATCAGCAGTGGGTACTTAGTGAGGATGTTTCACAGAATGAGACAGGAAGCAAGAACATTCCTGAACTAGGATAATTGTAGGCTAGAGAAGTGATCTTCGTCACAGGTAGGGCTTAGCTCTATGAAGAATAGATAAATAGAGCTTCAGTTTCAGCATTTTTGATGTGCAAATGGATGACCATGATAAAAGAATTGAAAGAGAGTAAAGGCATAAAGACAAGGGGATTGTTCCAGCAAGGAACTGAATATGAGACACTAGGAAAACAAACATGTATACATGTGGACAATAAAGTATCTGAGAGCTTTTTTTCTCTGTGAATTTTAATTTTAAACAATTTCAGAATTGTTCTATTAAATGTGAACAATTTTAAAAGTGAGCAACCCAAGGGGTTTTAGAAGTCTTTAAAATGAACCAAGAGGGCGCCTGGGTGGCTCAGACCTGATCCTGCCTTCGGCTCAGGTCAGGATCCCAGGGTCCTGGGATCGAGCCCCGCATCGGGCTCCCTGCTCTGCGGGAAGCCTGCTTCTCCCTCTCCCACTCACCCTGCTTGTGCGCGCTCTCTCTCTCTGTCTCTCTCTCTGTCAAATAAATAAAATCTTAAAAACAAAAACCTTTAAAAAAAAAAACAAACAAAACAAAATAAAATAAAATAAAATAAATGAACCAAGAGTAAGGCTTTGTTGTGGCTGGTTTTTTTTCTAGACAGTTCTAGAGGGGATATGCCTACATCCACGAGACAGATTCACTAGTTGCCAGTAGCTAGTGGTGCCACTGCCCAGCTTCTTCAGACAGCCCTGAAGCCCACAGCACCAGCCCTTTCCACAGGACCACAGTGGGGCCACTGCCCCCCTCAAGCAGCCAAGCTGGCAGTACCTTGCCAGTTCCCCTTCTTTTTCCAGAACCTTCTGATGCTAATCTTGGTGAGAGAAAGTTATGACAGAAAGTGGTCAGGTTTAGTGTTGTAGAGAAAGCCTTTACATGAGGGTGGGTGAAGAGATTTGAAAGTCTTTCCAAAAGATTCTTCTAAGACTTTTTTAAAACTAAACAAACAAACAAGCAAGACTGGCCCCAAAACTAGAAACTATATGAGAATACAGTATTGAAACCTACGGGGCACCTGGGTGGCTCAGTTGGTTAAGTGTCTGCCTTCAGCTCAGGGTTCTGGGATTGAGCCCCGTGTTGGGCTGGGAGCCTGCTTGTCCCTCTCCCTTTGCTGCTCCCCCTGTTTGTGCTCTCTCTCTCTCTTTCTCTCTCCCTGTCAAATAAATAAATAAAATCTTAAAAAAAAAAGAAATCTGCTATCTGGCAACTTGTTCTCATTTGAATATGTTTCTCAAATGCCACTTTTGGTCAAAGGTGTTTTTATGTGATTGATACTGTATCTCTTCTCCAACTGTGGTTACTAAATGATTTCTATATTTGATATTATGTTCCAGCTAATTTCTCTACATCTCTTTGCTTTATTAAACATATTAGTACTGGGGTGCCTGTGTGGCTCAGTCGTTAAGCGTCTGCCTTCGGCCCAGGTCATGATCCCAGAGTCCTGGGATCGAGCCCCACATTGGGCTCCCTGCTCTGTGGGAAGCCTGCTTCTCCTTCTCCCACTCCCCCTGCTTGTGTTCCCTCTCTCTCTGTGTCTCTCTGTGAAATAAATAAATAAAATCTTTAAAAAAAAATAAAAATAAATAAACACATTAGTATATGAAAAATGCAACAAAAGGTTTCTTTTGCGAACTCTTTTCAGATGCTTTGCATTCAGAATAGACCTCTGTTGGGACCCAAGCTGTCAACCAATCCTAAATTCCTAAGGTCCCAAATTGCAGGTGTGCCTCGCTTTGGAATAGCTTTTATAGAATGTTGCACAGGGGGACAAAAAGCGCAGCATTCACTTTCATTGTATTTATGTATGTATATATTGAATAGTTCTTTGCTTAACATAATGAGTGATACTAAAGTAGAATGATAAGTATATTCTTTTGAATACTGCCTTTCAGGAGCTCACTAGTTGAAAGTCCTTGAAAGTCTAGGCATAAATACTATTGATAATACCACAAAACTGAATGATGTTGTAAAAAGTTACAACCTCATATGGCTCTTTTAAATTTTAATTATGGAACAGGGCACCTGGGTGGCTCAGTCTGCCTTCAGCTCAGGTCATGATCCCAGGGGCCTGAGATCAAGCCCCGCATGGGGCTCCCTGCTCAGCGGGGAGTCTGCTTCTCCCTCTCCCTCCGCCCCTCCCCTCTCCTCATGCTCTCTCTCTCAGAGGCTCTCTCTCTCTCAAATAAATAAAATCTTAAAAAAATATATAGGTACTGTGTTAAAAAGGAACAGAGATGCAGTCAGGACAAAGCACATAGAGATAAGAGCTGAGGGCAGGGTCACCTGGGCATTTGGTTCTCAGTTAATAAGATAGTAAAATGACAGTATGATCTCAGAGATGATGTGCACATCCATCATCCTGACCCCTCACCATCTTCCTGGAGATATTTTGTACTTCTCCTCTAAGATGATCTCCAGCCTCTGGTATCTTGTTTCCTCTTTCTTCTTCTACCATTTCATCTTTGTAGATTATATCCTTCAGTACATTCTTAAGAGTATCTCAATTCTTGGGGTGCCTGAGTGGCACAGTGAGTAAAGTATCTCACTCTTGATTTTACCTTAGGTCATGATCTCAGGGTCATGAGATCGAGCCTGGCATTGGGCTCTGTGCTTAGCATGGAGTCTGCTTGAGATTCTCTCTCCCTCTCCCTCTGGCCCTCCTGCTCGTGCGTGCTCTCTCTCTCTCTAAAAATAAATAAATCTTAAAAAAAAAAAAGTATCTCAATTCTTGACTGATGGTTTGGCTAGATATAGAATTCTAAGCTGGGAGTCATTTTTCCTTCAGATTTTAAAGGACATTCCTCTATTGTCTTTTACTGTTGTTGATATATCTGAATCCACTGTAATTCTTGATCCTTTAGCATGTGACTTATGTACCCAACTCCCCACTTGCCCCCAAGCTTGTGGAATTTTCTTTATTCTCAGTGTTCCTTGAAACTTACAACCATGTGCCATGGGTCTGTTTCCATCTATTGTGCTATGTTCTAATTGGACCCTTTCAATTTGGAAACTGGTGTCACTCATGACATTTTTCTTGATCTCAGTCATCATTTCCTTTCCTGCTTGCCCCTTCTTCCACCCCCACTATTTTGTCTTGCCAGAACTTCTAGTAGTTGAATGTTCAACTTCTAGTAGTTGAATTTCCTAGTGTAGACCTCTAATTTTCTTTTTTCCCCCTCTATTCTTTTTGTTTAACTGTTAGAGATTTTATCAACATTGTCATCTAACCCTTCTATTGAGTTTTGCAGTTTGTATGGTGTTTTTACCTTTTGAGAATGCTTTTTATGGTCTCTGAATATTCTTTTTCCTAGAATTTTATTTTTGTTTCATGGTTACAACATCTTATATCTAAAGATAATGAGCTTTTGAAGTTTTCATCTTCCCGACTAGTATCTGTCTCGTCCAAGTTGCTTTTTTTCTATGTCTTCTGGTCTCTAATGTAAGAGGCTTTTCTATTTTGTTTTGTTTTTTATTTTGATTATCTGCTCATGATTAAAGGGCTTGGATTAAAAAGCTGATGAGAAGCCTTGAGCATGTGGGTGAGGCTTGTAATCCTTAAACCTCACTGTAGGATGATCTGGGTGGCGTGTTAGGGAATCCCTGTGGTTAGTACTCTTAGGTATTTTCTTTTCAGCAGGTCAGATTATTGAGAGAAGAGTACAGCAATATTCTGTTGCATAATAAGGGTACAGCTGCCAGCCTTCTTGGTGTTGAGTTGGGGAGAAGGCTCTGAGTCTCTTCATTCAGTGATCAGTGAGCATTCCGTCACTTATTCCCTGTTTTCTTGTCCCCAAATATGTCAGGTGTCTTCAGTCCAGAGATCCTCCATTTCACCATTTCTGGAGAATAAAGGTCTGGACATCTCACGTGGGAGGGCTAATATCCTATCCCCTAGTGGCTTGGAGTGGAGGAATGACCTGAGGCAGTCAAATTTTAATGCACATACAAATCACCTGAGGATCTAATTAAAATGTAGGCTCTGATTCAGTAGGTCTGTCTGGAGCCTGAGATTAAGCTTCAGGTAATGGTGGTGCTGCTGCTGGTCCAAGGTAGGATCACACTTTGGCTGACAAGGACCTAGGGATCTAACTGCTTTTCCTGACAGCTTTTCACCTAGTCCTCATTATTTTAGCTATACTCTCCACCACCACCACCACCACACCCGCCCAGTTCTAGAACTTCTGCTGTTACTGCCTCTTGTGAGGATTCTGCAGTGTACATGGGCTGAGTTCTCAGCTTTATCATGAATGATCTGAGGCACAGCCTTCTCAGGTTGGATAAGTTGGTTAACACTGGCCCATCTGCTTTCTGGCTTCCAAAACGTTGCCATTGTCTCCTTTTCCTGCTATCCTTGTGAAGTTATGTCCTTTAAAAAATTCTTGGGGCACCTGGCTGGCTCGGTCAGTGCCATGTGGGACTCTTGATCTCAGGGTTGTGAGTGGAACCCCATGTTGGGTGTAGAGATTACTTAAAAAATAAAATCTTGGGGCGTGGGTGGCTCCGTTGGTTAAGTGTCTGCCTTCGACTCAGGTCATGATACCAGAGTCCTGGGATCGAGCCCTGCATCCAGCTCCCTGTTCAGTGGGGGGTCTGCTTCTCCCTCTCCCTCTGCCCCTCCTCCCTGCTTGTGTTCTCTCTCTCTCTCTCAAATAAATAAATAAAATCTTTTAAAAAATAAAAATAAAATCTTAAAAAATAAAATTAAAACTTCTTTCATTTCAGGGGATTGTTCAGGAAGAGGCAAAATTAAATGTGTGTGTTCTGCCATATTTACCCTACCTATAACCATCTGCTAAAATATTTTTCTTTTTTTTTTTTTTTAAGATTTTATTTATTTATTTGACAGAGAGAGACACAGCGAGAGAGGGAACACAAGCAGGGGGAGTGGGAGAGGGAGAAGCAGGCTTCCTGTGGAGCAGGGAGCCCGATGCGGGGCTCGATCCCAGGATCCTGGGATCATGACCTGAGCCGAAGGCAGACGCTTAACAACTGAGCCACCCAGGCGCCCCTAAAATATTTTTCTAAAGTTTGGTTATATCAGCATAAATAGAGCCTGATTTATGATAAATAACTGCTATTTTAAGCCTCTAGTTTTTTGCACAAGGAACATTCTCTACTTCTCTCTTCCTACTTTATCTGCCTACCAGACTCTTATGCAGTCCTTAAGACCCAGCTCACATGGCTGGCCTCTGTGAAGCCCCTCAGTCCCCAGGCCATCAAAGCCTGTATATTCTCATGACTCTAACTCATAACCAGCTGCTTATATAGTGTTTCTTCCAAACAACTGAGCAAGCTCTTCGGGGCTAGGGCATGTGCCTTTGTAGCTCAGTGCCCAGGACATAATAGGAGCTTGCAGCTGTTTAACACTTAGATTCTAAGTTCTGTGTGCATGTCTTTCTTCCCCCCTTCATTTTCTTTCTGTTCCCTTCATCTCTTCTTCTGTCTGTTGAAAGGTCATCATATTTATTATCTATTCTATTATCCAGTAAAAAAATTCATGTCCCATGTTGTTAATCTAAAAGTAAATAAGTGGAATAAATAATACTTCTCCATTTCTAAAACCTACCTCATTAAATAAAATAGATTTAAATATTATATAAACTCCATTTGATTTTTCTCCCCAGCTCTAAGTACTGTTCAAAGACAAACATTTCCTCAGCTCTAGATAAAGACATAATTCTTTTTTTTTTTTTAATAAGCTCTACACCCAACGTAGGCACCCCTAAGGACATAATTCTTATCAACTAATGGAATTATCTGTTGAAGGAGTTTGAATCTAAATTATTTAAATAAATTAAACATAAATAATTTTTAGTTTTAATGATAAAAAAATAAAATGTTTATAAAGGCGCCTGGGTGGCTCAGTCGTTAAGCGTCTGCCTTTGGCTCAGGTCATGATCTCAGGGTCCTGGGATCGAGCCCCGCATCGGGCTCCCTGCTGGGCAGGAAGTCTGCTTCTCCCTCTCCCACTCCCCCTGCTTGTGTTCCCTCTCTCACTGTGTCTCTCTCTGTCAAATAAAATAAAATCTAAAAAAAAAAAATTATAAATAAATAAATAAATAAAGGCTACATGTCATCATTCACATTTCCAGCCTAGAAAACTCCTTTTTCAGAACAAATGTACTGCTGTCCAAATTTAACCAAACAGTATGTGGCCAACCCCATCCATAATCTAGTGTCTGATTTAAATAATGAAATCAAGGAAACTGCATAATCACCTGTTCACCATTCCCATCTCAGTGTGAGTTCCAGACAATGTGTCAGGTATTTTAATGTCTTGTAGTTCAAATGATCTTTCATCCTTTAAAAGAAACATAGAAATGTTCTTCAAGGGGCGCCTGGGTGGCTCAGATGGTTGAGTGTCTGCCTTTGGCTCAGGTCATGATTTCAGGATCCTGGGATCAAGCCCCACGTCAGGCTCCCTGCTCAGTGGGGTCTGCTTCTCTCTCTGGCTCTCCCCTCCACTCGTGCTCTCTCTTTCTCTCAAATGAATAAATAAAATCTTAAAAAAAAATGTTCCTCAAGTTGAAAATCTAGATAATAGTTGCATTATTTAACTCAAGAGCACATATAAATAATTGGACACTAAGAAATTTTTAGATTATCTGCCATAAATATCTATATTTTAATTGATTCAGTTGCAATTACACAGAATTTTGGAATTTTTGCTTAAATCTACATTTTTAGTGTTATTTTAAAAATATTTTTCACAAGTAGAAAGTAAGTGGATTGTTGTTTAATTAATGTGGAATTTAGGGAAGTAATGGTTTGGTATTATATCATAAATATTCAATGAAGATTTTGAAAGTAAATTTTAGTATGTAATTGCCTAAAAACTGTTACCATTCTAAAATTTCTTTAATTTTGCAATTCACTATTTTGTTCTATATTTATTAATAACATAATCTCATTTATGTCCTATTACTCTATACATACATATTTCAGAAATTATGAATACAAATTGGGATTCTGTCTAATCTTTTGTTCTTCATATTCTTTGATAACCAGGTATTGATTCTGACTTTTGAAGATGGATGAAGGTGTAGAAATTTCAAGTGATGGAAATTCCCTCATCAAAGCAGTCCATCAGAGCCGGCTTCGCCTCACAAGACTCTTGCTAGAAGGTGGTGCCTACATTAATGAGAGCAATGACCGTGGGGAAACCCCTTTAATGATTGCTTGTAAGACCAAACATGTTGATCACCAGAGTGTCAGTAAAGCCAAAATGGTTAAATACCTATTAGAAAACAACGCTGATCCCAACATACAGGACAAATCTGGGAAAACTGCTTTGATGCACGCTTGCTTAGAAAAAGCTGGTCCTGAAGTTGTTTCCTTGCTCCTAAGCAGTGGGGCTGATCTCAGCTTGCAAGACCATTCTGGTTATTCAGCCCTTGTTTATGCTATAAATTCAGAGGATAGAGAAACCCTGAAAGTTCTACTTAGCGCTTGCAAGGCAAAAGGGAAAGAGGTCATTATCATAACAACAGCTAAATCACCCTCTGGTAGGCACACTACCAAACAGTACTTAAATATGCCTCCTGTAGATATAGATGGGTGTCATTCCCCAGCCTCCTGTGCCACTCCTTCAGAAATAGACATAAAAACAGCCTCATTGCCACTTTCACATTCTTCTGAAACTGAAATGACACTTTTTGGCTTTAAAGGTCTGGAGCCCTCAGGAAGTAGTGATGATACACAGGACCCAGGCTCCCCTATGAGGAAGGCTGCTATGGCCTCTAATGGGCCCAAGCTACCCCAGGCTCCAACCTGGATCAAGAGTCCTCCCTTATTAATGCACCAAAACAGAGTGGCCTCCTTGCAAGAGGAGCTCCAGGATATTACTCCAGAGGAAGAATTATCCTACAAAACCAATGCACTGGCACTTTCCAAGCGATTCATTACTAGGCACCAAAGTATTGATATAAAAGACACTGCACATTTGCTAAGAGCCTTTGATCAGGCCAGCTCAAGAAAGATGTCATACGATGAAATAAATCATCAGTCATTTTTTTCAGAAGGAAGCCAGCAATGCATTGAAATCCCTGCTGACCCAGATCCAGACTCTAACCAGACAATCTTTGCTTCCACCTTAAGAAGTATAGTTCAAAAAAGAAACTCAGGGGCAAATCACTACAGCTCTGATTCCCAGCTCTCGGCTGGTCTTACCCCTACAACTCTAGAAGATGGCAAAGCACTTATAGGAAAGAAAAAAATCTTCTCGCCATCTCCTTCCCTGTTGTCAGGGCCCAAAGAATTGCTGGAGAATATCTCACCAGGTCCCTTGAGCAGGAGAAATCATGCACTTTTAGAAAGGCGTGGTTCAGGAGCTTTCTCTTTAGATCACAATATTACTCAAGCCAGGTCAGGATTTCTGCCACCCTTAAATGTGAATCCTCACCCCCCCATCTCAGATCTCAATGTCAATAACAAGATTTCCAGCCTCCTTTCTTGTGGTCAAAAAGTGCTTATGCCAACAGTTCCTATGTTCCCTAAAGAATTCAAAAGTAAAAAAATGTTGTTAAGGAGACAATCATTGCAAACAGAACAAATTAAGCAATTAGTAAATTTTTAAGAAATGGCTAGAAAGCACATTTTGTTCAAATGTCTACATCAGAGAAATATAGAACCAGAGAAGAAATCTCAAATGTCCATCCTTTTAAATCTTGTAATTGGTTAGTCCATAATTGTTAGGGGTATCAAAATGTACTGTGTATCATACTAGGCACTGTGGACATACAAATAACATGTAGTTCCTACTAAGGAAATTCAAACAAAATTAAAGCTGTATTTCTCAAAACTCCTAATATTTAACAACCTTCATGTGGTCCAAGTTTTTAATTTAAACAAAAATCAGTAAAAAAAGAAGGGCAAATATGTTGGAGATGACTTTAAAATTTTTTTCAGATTTCCCAGATATTTTATTAGGAAACACTGCATTCAAGTCAATAAACGTTTTTAACATTACAAGTCAATAAATAAGATTGTAATTTTCCATGATGCCAAAAGCATAAAAAAAAAAACAAAAACAAAACAGTCCTATGATCAATAAGCCTATAAGGTATAAGGTATAAGGAAAGAATGAACTAATTCTTAAAAATGTTGATTCCAAGTATGTGAAATCTAATTAAAATTGTAAAAGGCCAACCATTATAGTAGACTGGGCAGCTAATATTCACGTTGTCAGCTTAATCAATGTCAAATAACAGATCAGAGTTTTACAAGCTAGTAATAATCTATGCTAAGTGTTGGCGTGTTGTTTTTTGCTTGGTTTTATTTTGTCTTTAATGTTATCTCATAGAATTCTTTCTTCATATATTTTAATTCCTGTTATTATTTTTGAGGTCTATCTATAGGTTCCCAATAATAAGATAAAACAAAAGTTTAAAAGCATTCCTCGTTACTTATATGAAATTATTCTTGTCTTTCTTACAGACAACAACAACAAAAAAAAAACCCAGGGATTTATCACAAATAGAGACTATGTGCTTGCTTCATTTTAGAAAAGAAAAACTGATTATTAGATTCTCTTAGATTAGCTAAAATTGGGGCGCCTGGGTGGCTCAGTTGGTTAAGCGACTGCCTTCGGCTCAGGTCATGATCCTGGAGTCCCTGGATCGAGTCCCGCATCGGGCTCCCTGCTCGGCGGGGAGTCTGCTTCTCCCTCTGACCCTCCCGACCCTCCCCCCTCTCATGTGCTCTCTCTCTCTCAGTCTCTCTCTCTCAAATAGATCAGCTAAATTTAAGAAAGCCAATAGAAACTTACAGAATAGAAACAAAATACACTAAATATTTGGTCAAGATTAAACAATATCTCTTAATTTCTAACATAATTATTAAACATTTATATAATAAGGATAATAAGGATAATTTCCTTAGTGTGACATTCCAATCATCTAGTATGTAGGACCTGTGAATAACTTCTAACAAAATAAATGAATACCATGTTACTATTATAAAATGTTACAAAATGACTATATTATCTATATGATTTCAAAATGTGGTGTTTATATAAAGAATCCTTATTTCAACCTAGCAGTTTCACAACAAAGAATAAGTCAAATTATATAAAACTGGAGTGCACTAATCTGATGACTGTCATATACAAGTTTATTTCTTTGCCTTCTATTAGTAGAGGAGATCCTAACAATTGGTATGATGCTTTTCTTGGTAATTTGATATAAGCAAGTTGTAATGTACATGGTAATTATTTAATGTTTTTGTGGCTTTTATTTGAAAAAAAATAATTGGAGGTTTTTCATTTAATGTTTTAAAGAACATTAATGTAAATTACATTAGAAATAGTTTTTGATTCAGAACTTAGAATTGTACCTGATGTTTATAGGTAGCTAAACCCTTTTCACAAGTTTTAATATTGAGAAAAGTGCTTGGCTTTAAGTTGCAAGGATACAGTTTGGAGAAATATGTAAATATATTAGTTCATAAACAAAATGCTATCAATAAAAATTTTAAATGTTATTTTGATTATCATTTTTATTTACCTCAAGTAGTAATGATAAATATTTCAACATAATCTCAAGAGAAATTGTGCCACATGTTACTTTGACTAAATAGAAAACTGAGGATAATTTTTGTTGCTATTCTAATCCCAACATGCAAAAACATTTAATAGTACTAAACCTTTGTTGGCCATATTTGGAAGAGCTTTTAGTCTTCTCTCAATCCTGAAAACATTTTAGGGGCTAAGGTTGCTTGAGTTAGGTTGTAAAACCATCCTATGGGACTTTTCACTCCATTAAGTGGAGTATATCACTGGGCTCCCAATGGTAAGTCACATATGTTGGCAACAGGAGTCAGATATGTATATATGTGTTATATTTTAACATAAAAGTATGATTTAACTTTAATTTAAAGGTCTGATGACACTTCATGCATTAGTTTTACAGGTACCATTCTTAGTTACTTGTGGCTAGGACTTCCAAAGAGTACAGCTAATACTGATGCACAGCAAGGCTAATTTTGGGGAGGATATAGGGCAGTCTTAGTTACAGAGACAAGTGCTGACAGTGTCCCATCCAAGCAGTGCCAAGGGAAGGTGATGAACACCTGCCTGGCATATTCTTTGGTAGAGATGCACCCATCAGTTATCCAGTACCTGGACCTTTTAAAATCTCAAATGATGACGCTTAGTCTGTTAAATACCATGTAGCCTTCTAGTAACTTGATTTCCATATAGCTTGTTTAAAGGAAGGAATGAACTTGTCAGGGTGGTGACAACTGTATTAATCATGGGGGTTTTTTGTTGGTGTTTTTTTGTTTGTTTGTTTGTTTTTTGTATTTTCTGATGCTTTGATATCTTCGGGCCTTGCTGACACTAGAGGGACCGCCCCTCCCAGGGTTAGCTAATTCCTAGGGATAGAAAACAATTTGCCCCAGAATGCATCTTTCATATGCAAACCAACCAACTCAGAGTCCATAGTCCAACCATCTCCTTTATCAGGCACTCACAGGGCTCTCAGGGCCACTACCCCCCTGTCCTGATCACCCCAGGGTCAGGTACCAAACAACCAGTGACAGCTCCCACATCCCAGAAACCACTGAAATTATTCAAACTAGCCAATCCTAAGCCTGTTTACCTTGCCTCACCCCTTCCCTCCTACAGAAACTCTAATAAAGGGTCTGACTGACCCAGTTTTCCCCTCACTCCGTCTCCAGGCAGACACTGGTGCTTCCCCACATTGGCCCTGTGTGGTGTGGTATGCCTGCCTCTTCTTGGCAACTGTGAGTAACAAACTATATTTTCAATGTAACTGTCTCCTGTTGGCCTCAACATATATGAATAATAAAACCTATATTTTTAAACAAGAAGGCACAGTCTACTTGGAAGTCATAATTCTTGATAAAATAATATTTGAGTTTATATAGCCTTGTTTAATGCCAATATTCCTTAGATCTAAGTCACATTTTTAAGTCATTTCTAAGTCACCAAGAGGGCCAGAACATGGACCATGATAAATCCGCTAGATTTACTGGAGCTGGCCATTGGCCTTTCTAAGGTGACATCCTATCTCCTTATGACCTTCTTTGAATGTCTATAATTGTTTTTTTTTTTAAGTGTATGTATGTATGTATTTATTTGAGTAATTTCTACGCCCAGTATGGGGCTTGAACACATTCCCCCTGACTAAGCCTGCCAGGCCCGCCTGAATGTCTACAAGTCTTTTTTTTTTTTTTTTATGATTTTATTTATTTATTTGACAGAGAGAGACACAGCGAGAGAGGGAACACAAGCAGGGGGAGTGGGAGAGGGAGAAGCAGGCTTCCTGTGGAGCAGGGAGCCTGATGCGGGGCTCAATCCCAGGACCCTGGGATCATGACCTGAGCGGAAGGCAGATGCTTAACGACTGAGCCACCCAGGCGCCCCTGAATGTCTACAAGTCTTAAAGGGAAGACCAGAAAAGGAAAATCTGGCAAGAGTAGTTAACACAACAAATAACAACAAAAACAATTTAAAAGACTTTCAATTAGCTGGAACACTGGATCAAAGTGTAATTGTATTAAAACAGTCAAGATACTCTGCTGGGTCAGGATACAGGCACTTTCCCAATGCTAGGTTCTAGCATTATCCAGCATTATTGTTGAGTCTGCCTGATCTACTTTGCTAAAGCCTCATCTTCCGAGGCTGACTTCCATCCTTTGCCTTCCTCCTAAAGAGAACTCCCTCTCATCTGCTTATCATGAGTAGGCTACATTTAGGTTTTGAAAATCAATTACTTGGTGCCTGGGTGGCTCAGTGAGTTAAGCGACTGCCTTTGACTCAGGTCATCATCTCCAGGTCCTGGGACTAAATCCCACATTGGGCTCCCTGCTCAGCAAGGACCCTGCTTAACTGACTGAACCACCCAGGTACCCCAGTAGACAGTTTTTCATCAGTGACATCATCATTGTCATTGAGACATTTTAGAATGGCGCCTAGCATCATATACACACTTATTATCATCATCATAAATGTGTGGATAAGGAATTTGGGAAAACTGAAAAGATCAAATTGTTTGATAAATTGGTAAACAATGGTTACAATTATATTCTTTCCCCTACAAATTTCCAAACGGTCATTTCTTTTATACATCCCTTTTTTTTAAAGATTTTATCTTATTTACTTGCCAGAGGGAGAGAGCACAAGCAGGGAGAGCGGCAGGCAGAGGGAGAAGCAGACTCCCTGCCAAGCAGGGAGCCCAACGTGGGATTCGATCCCAGGACCCAGGATCATGACCCGAGTCAAAGGCAGACGCTTAACTGACTGAGCCACCCAGGCGTCCCTTATACATCCCTTTTAACTAAAAAAAAAATTTAAATATATCTTTGTACTGTTTGAATTTTTAAAAACCATATGTATTTTGTTCTATTTAAAAACCAATAGAACTACTTTTCAAAAATTAAATATATTTAGTCACAAATGTATTTAAATTTTAAATACATTAAATATATTTAAATGACACATTTTATAGTTAAAAAAACAATGCCTTTATTTTATTTTTTTATTATTTTTTAATGCCTTGATTTTAGAATGATTAAAGCAGAAATGGAATTAGCTTTTTATCCATATATGCTGAACAGTTAAAACTTCTGGAGACATAGGTTTTCAAACCTTACGGTCTCAGGACCTTTACATTCTTTTTTTTTTTTTTTTTTAAGATTTTATTTATTTATTTGAGAGAGAGAATAAGAGACAGAGAGCACGAGAGGGAAGAGGGTCAGAGGGAGAAGCAGACCCCCCGCTGAGCAGGGAGCCCGACGTGGGACTCCATCCCGGGACTCCAGGATCATGACCCGAGCCGAAGGCAGTCGCTTAACCAACTGAGCCACCCAGGCGCCCAGGACCTTTACATTCTTAAAAAAATGAGGACCCTAAGGGCTTTAAAAAAAAATCCAGGTTATATATTTCAGTGTTTGCTACATTAAAAATTAAACCTGGAAAGGGGTGCCTGGGTGTCTCAGTTGGTTAAGCGTCCAACTCTTGGTTTCAGCTCAGGTCATGATCTCAGGGTCCTGAGATCGAACCCTGCATCCGGGCTCTGTGCTCACTGTGGAGTTGGCTTGAGATTCTCTCCCTCTGCCTCCCCCTACTCGTGTTCTCTCTCTTTCTCTCTCTCTTTCAAATAAATACATCTTTTTAAAAAATTTAAACCTGGAAAACTTTACAAACCCATTACATGTTAGCATAAATATTTTATGAAAAGTAACTCTATTACCCAAAATATATTTAGTGAAAAAAGTGGTATTGGTTTATGTTTTTGCAAATCTCTTTAATGTTTGGCTTAATAGAAAACAGCTGGATTCTCCTGTTTCTGCATTCAATCTGTTATAGTATGTTGTTTTAGTTGAAGCATTTGAAGAAAATATGGCTTCACACAGATATGTAATTGGAAAAGGAAGAAATAACTTAATAGGCTTTTCAGATAATTGTGGATAGTCTTCTTTGATACTATACTCCAACTCGGATAAGTGGTAGTTTCTTAAAAGGTTAGCTGTAATATGGAATCTGAAACCATGTCAATGAATTTCCGTATTGTGTTACACTAAATTTCACTCTTCTGTCCTGCAATTTGAAAGGATTCCTTACTCATGCCCTGTCTTATCATATCATGCACTAGTTATTTGGAAAATAAAGACTCTTTGAGTTATGCAGATCTTCCAAATGTTGGCACATTTTTTTTATATTACCACTGATATCAGAAAAAAAAAAAGTCCTTAAGCATTGGGAATCAATCACAATGATTGATTCAAATTCATTCAAATTCTAATTTTTCATTATAAAACTTCAGGTTCTATCATTGGCAACAGATACTATCAGTTCTTTTCCTTGAAGTGACAAATTTGCTTTGTTCATTTTTGAGAAAATATTCGCCAAATACCCAAGATTGAATAATTAGTCTGTCAGTTGTTCTTTCAAGTAAATATTTTTTCCATGAAAAAAATGACTAGTTCTGTTTGCAACAAGTGCTTTTCTTTAGGACAACCATTGAATTTCAGTATACAGAAGACCTGTTCTGTGTTTACCTCCCATTTCATCACACAGACTATTAAAGAGTCAAGATGTTAATCTTTTTTTAAAGATTTTTAAAAAATTTTTAAAGATTTTATTTATTTATTTGAGAGAGAGAGAGAGCACAAGCAGGGGAAGGGGCTAGAGGGAGAGGGAGAGGGACAAGCAGACTCCCAACTGAGCAGGGAGCCTGACACAGGACTCAATCCCAGGACCACAGGATCATGAACTGAACCAAAGGTAGCCACTTAACTAGCTGAGCCAGCCAGGCACCCCTTTAAGAGATTATTTTTAAGTAATCTCTACACCCAACACGGGGCTCAAACTTACAACCCCCAAGACCAAGAGTCACATGCTCTACCAACTGAGCCAGGCAGGTGCCCCAAGGTCTTCTTTTTTTAAATTTAATTTAATTTTTTAATTATTATGTTCAATTAGCCAGCCAGCCATCATTAGTTTTTGATGTAGTGTTCAACGATTCATTAGTTGAGCATAACACCCAGTGCTCATCACCACACATGCCCTCCTTGATACCCATCACCCAGTTACCCCATTCCCCCAAGCCCCTCCCTTCTGTAACCCTCAGTTTAGTTCCCAGAGTCTAGAGTCTCTCATGGTTTGTCTCCCTCTCTGATTTCTTCCCATTCAGTTTTCCCTCTCTTCCCCTGTGGTCCTTCACGCTATTCCTTATGTTCCACATATGAGTGAAACCATATGATAATTGTCTTTCTCTGCTTGACTTCTTTCACTTAGCATAATCCCCTCCAGTTCCATCCATGTCGATGCAAAAGTTGGGTATTCATCCTTTCTGATGGCTGAGTAATATTCCATTTTATATATGAACCACATCTTCTTTATCCATTCATCTGTTGAAGGGCATCTTGGCTCCTTCCACAGCTTGTCTGTCGTGGACATTGCTGCTATGAACATTGGGGTGCATGTGCCCTTCTTTTCCCTACATCTCTATCTTTGGGGTAAATACCTAGTAGTGCAATGGCTGGGTCATAGGGTAGCTCCATTTTTAATGTCTTGAAGAATATCCATACTGTTTTCCAGAGTGGCTGTACCAGTTTGCATTCCCACCAACAGTGCAAGAGGGTGCCCCAAGATCTTAACTCAGGGATGTTAATCTTGACTCAGCATCAAAAATTAATAATTTTTGCCAAATCAGTGATGATACTTCTAAGTCTTTTTTTTCCTTTTTAATGTGAGTGGTGGCAGTGAAGAATATGATTACTAGTTGATGCCATGAACTTGATTTATACTAAGGCATCAACAATTTAACCTACCATTGTTTTTCCAACATCAGTGTAAATGTCAACATGAGACAGGCAAATGCTGTTATTTGTGAATAATAACAATTTCACAAATGGTTCTGACCTCATGAATCTCCTAAAAGCATCTCAGGGGGACTGAGGGGTTTGTGAGCCACACTGTAAGAACAACTTGTCTAAAAAATTACTGAGGTTTTGTGTCATCCATCCATCCATCCATCCATCCATCCATCCATCCATTTGTTAAGGGCCTATTCTGACCAGAAATCATATTAAAATGAATAGTTTCTTCCTCTAAAACAACACAGCTGAGAACAAAACACAAACCTGTAGAATAATTATACTCTAGCAGAGAAGGTGCCTCAGAAGAAAGCCCACAGGTCTGCCTGGGGAAGTCACAAAAGACTCCTTAAGGGAACCTTGGTTTATGGCTGAACTCAATAGGCTCTGTGAAAAGATCATGCCTTTCTACTTCAAACCAAAGTTTTTGATTAGCTCTTGAATTCACAAAGTAGCAACAGACTCTCACAGTCATCATTTCAGTTAAATTTTTTGAACTCTTATTACATTCTTTCATCCCAAGGAAAGGATAAAGAAGAAAGAGTCAATGACCAGCCTTAATGAACATTCTGTAGCAGCAAGCAAACCCAAAAGAGCTCAGCCACCAGATTTAGTCAGACTGGTCCCTTTCTTGGGCAGAAACATAGAAACAAGAACCTCCCTAGAGGGCAGGAGGCTGACTGAGCCCCTTTCAAGCCCTGCCTGTTTTCTCTCTTCACTGACAGTGGGACTATGGAAATAGTTTTCTTATTTAAAATTACAGAATAATTAAAATATGTAGTAAAGTACCAATTATTTGGGGGGGATCTTTAAAAAAACTGGTCAAATTATGGGGTGCCTGGGTGGCTCAGTTGGTTAAGCGACTGCCTTCGGCTCAGGTCATGATCCTGGAGTCCCGGGATCGAGTCCCGCATCGGGCTCCCTGCTCGGCAGGGAGTCTGCTTCTCCCTCTGACCCTCCCCCTCTCATGCTCTCTCATTCTCTCTCTCTCAAAAAAAAAAAAAAAAAACTGGTCAAATTAAACAAAAAAGAGCATCCTTCCTAATGTTAGAGTAAGAGGTAAGTGAGTTAAGGGGCAGGCAGATGGGGTTTTGAGTTTTCTTTCCAATTTGGTATAAAGGAGCAATATCAACAAATCACTGAGAAATATAGCTACACTTGGACTCTGTCCTATCCTGTTTGGGTTAGTAGCAGCACCTGACCCTCTGTTACTTAATCGAAAAAACGCATATGCTAGACTCTTCCCTCTCTCCCATACTCCCCATTCAACTAGTTTAAAAACTCTTACAAATTCTTCCTTCATAACCTCTTTCCTCTGTCTCTTGAGCGTTTCCATCCCCATTTGCAATCACCTTACTTCAGGGCTTCATCTCCTTTCACTTCAAGAATGCCAAATCTCGGGGCGCCTGGGTGGCTCAGTTGCCTGGGTGTCTGCCTTCGGCTCGGGTCATGGCCCCGGGGTCCTGGGATCGGGCCCTGCATCGGGCTCCCTGCTCAGTGGGGGGCCCGCTTCTCCCTCTGACTCTGCCTGTCTCTCTCTCTTTCTGTCAAATAAATCAATAAATTAAAATTAAAATTAAAAAATTTAAAAAAATAGAATTTCAAATCTCCTTCTCATGCCATTGTAAACACATTTCTAACACTCAAACTGATAATAAGGCTCCCGTCCTTAAAATGGTGTAATGATTCCTATGACCTACGAGAAAAGAAGCAAATTCCTCAACTCAGAAAGTGAATCTGGTCCCTGCACAAATGCCCAGCCTCATAGTATGGTGCCTCTACATACTTTTTGAACAGGTCAAGTCAGTCTCTTTCCCACTTAGAGTTCCTTTGCTCATGTGCTTATGTCTGAAAGGCCCTTCCTCCTCTTAGCCTACCCAGTGAATCTTGCTCATCACTCAAGACACAACTTAGGTGTTTCCTCTCAATTTGAACAAAATGCTGTCTGTCACCACGACCCGGTATATAGTTCCATCATAGTGGCAAATATACAACTTATTGTTTACGGGTCTCTCTCCCCTACCTAGACTGTAAGATCCTTGAGGTAGAAATTGTTTCTGAATTATTTGCACAGCCTCAGCACATCAGACACTAGTTAAATGCCTGTCCCCTTCCCTCCACGCAGTACTCCCTAGTGAGCCCTGAAGACACAAATGACTAGACAAATTACAGTCCCTGGACGGTAGGTACAAAGAAGAGAGAGAAGCAATCACAGTCACGAGTAAAAGAATGACACTGATGTGGAACACTAGACACTAGAACAAAGACCCTGAGCTCCTGCTGCTGAGGTCCCAAGAACCCCTGTATCCCGCCCCGCTTCTTCCAAGACCTGGTTATCAGACCCTCTTGGTTTCGCTCATTCATTATACTCCCATTTTCTAGATAATAAAAAGTTCTTTAGTACTACTATCTTCATCTTTCTATCATTCAACTATTTTCCTGGCATTGATTCATGAATATATGATTATAAGCAGAGTGTAAGCTCCAACTAGGCAAGCTCATATCTTAAATTTCAAGGTGAGAGATAGGGCATTTTTCTATATATTCACTAGGTACTTAAGTTTTTATAATTACAAGGAAAAAATCTAAGACCCTAGCTCCAATAAACAAGCAAATAAGCAACCTGTTCTGAATAACTTTTAACAATTTCCCACTTGATAAATGAGTACATATCTGACTAAATAGTAATTACATCAAATTTACAGGGCCATAAACTACTGTACTTTATAAAGCTGATTTTTTGAAAAATTGGATCTCACACCAAAGTCTCTTCTAGGACCGGGAGTGTTCTGCCAGGCTTGGGAAATAGCCCTCAGAAGCTATGAGTTCTCAACACCAATAAGTTAGACTTGAGAACCTGGAGGGGAAAAATAGGTTATACTTATTTTGTGTCTGGGACCTTCTTCCCAAATATTTTCCTATGTCTATAAATGCACATAAAGACACACAATTTTACATAAATAGTATGATACCAGACATCTGTTTTGCTGCCTGTAATATAACATCTTTCCATATTAATAAATGTAGATTCTCTGTGTTTATATACTATTGTATTGCATTCTTATACATTAAGGCCTTTATATCATTATTATTTATTAACCAAGTTATGAAGTGTCTGTTCTTTTGCCTATTTTTGACTGGGTTGTTTAGCTTCTTTTTAAAGATCAGTTTATAGGAGTTCTCCATAGATTCTGAGTATGTCCTTTGTCAAATATGTGTTAATGGTGTCTTTTGATGAGAAGTGTTAAATTTTGATAAAGCCCATTAATCAATGTTTTTCTAATTAATGTTGTGTTATAAGCAATCATTGCTAGGGTACCTGGATGGCTCAGTTAGCTAAGCATCAGACTCTTGATTTTGGCTCACATCATGATCTCAGTGTTGTGAGATTGAGCCCCGGGTCGGGCTCCACACTGGACATGGAGCCTGCTTAAGATTCTCTCTTTCCCTCTCCCTCTGCCCTTCTCCCCACCCCCCAAAATAATTTCAAAAAAAATCATTGCCTTGGGTGTGGAGAAATAGGGAAAAACTGGAAATATCTGACACTTTCATATGTCAATTATACCTCTATAAAGCTGAAATTTATCTTTTTTTATAAAGCTGAAATTTAAAAAAAGAAATTATTGCCTACTCCCAAGTCATGAAAACATTCTCCTTTATTTTCTTCTAAATGCTTTCGTTTTAGTTTTCACATTTGGGCCTAAGATCCAACTCAAATTATCATTTGCATATGGTGTGAAGTAGGGATCAGTTACTTTTTTCTGTGTGAATATCCATTAAAAATTTATTTTTCAGGGATGCTGGGGTGGCTCAGTCGTTAAGCGTCTGCCTTTGGCTCAGGTCATGATCCCAGGGTCTGCGATCAAGCCCCGCATTGGGCTCCATCCTCACCGGGAAGCCTGCTTCTCCCTCTCCCACTCCCCCTGCTTGTGTTCCCTCTCTCGCTGTGTCTGTCAAATAAATAAATAAAATCTTTTAAAAAAAATTATTTTTCAATAGAATACATTTTATGATTCCCTTATATATATTTGTTCCCAAGAATGATTTAAAATACACCTTTAAATCTTAACCTAAGTAATAATCAGCTGATAAATTTCTCAATATAAAAGCATTTTGCCTTAAGACTAATATTTTTAAAAATATTATCAAGGGTCATGGGGTGCCTGGATGACTCAGTTGGTTAAGCATCCGACTCTTGATTTCGGCTCAGGTTGTGATTTCACGGTCATGGGATTGAGCCCTCTGTCAGGGTGTGGAGCCTGCTTAAAATTCTCTCTCTCCCTCTCCTTCTGCCCCTCCACCCCCTCTCTAAAAAAAAAAAAAAAAGTATATATATATATATATATATATATATAAAATTGTGTGTGTGTGTGTATTATGAAGGGTCAGATAATCAAGTAGCAAAAATAATCTTCTGGACAAATGACTTTTATTTAAAACCTCATTAAAATGCAGTTCATTTACAAATTCAATTTTCTTTATAAAAGTAAAGCGTGGTCATTTTACAAAATTTATAAAGTAAACATTAATTTTTACTATAATTTTAAGAGTTAATCTTTGTTGCTATTGTTAAAATTTTATAACTATAAAATTGCATCTTTTGCTTTTGGCAAACAACCATAGAAAGTGAAGTTTTAGGTGTTATTTGACAAATGGCACTGCATTTAGTTGGAGCTAAAATTTAAAGTGGAAATATAATTGTCTTCTTTAAATATATGTCTACAATGTTTCATGTTATACCCCTTACTGTTCTCTATCTACAGTGGATATGATCATGTGATAAGTCTAGAAGAAGGGAACTAACTTTGTAGAGTACTTGCTATGTGTTGAGCATTGAGCTAGATGCCTCTATTCCATGAATCTCAATCTTCATAACAACTCTTCAAAAGAATCCTCATTTTCCCTCCATTTTATAGATGAGGAAACCAAGATTCAATGAGGTTAAATATTTCCCAAAATCTATAGCTAGGAAGGGACAGAGGTGAGGCTGTAAAGGAAGTCTGTCTGAATTTAAAACCCAAGCTCTTTTCTCTATATACTACTGTTCTCTGGGAGAAAATGGTTGACAAACAAAGGCAAATTATATATCTTAGGATATTCATTGGTAAGTTTCTTTTCAATAATGAAATAAGTAACGTGTTTTTCTGAATACCTTGCTCAAGACTATGGCACACACTATAAAGGACAGTTAAGAATGTTCCCTTACCATGAAGGACTTTATATAACCTAGCTGAGCAGATAAAACTAACATTTATGACCTAATTAGTGAACAATATCAAATAGTTAAAATTAACTGTTAAAGGTCTGGAGACCATTGTTGTTGTAGGCATTTTTGAAATGATGACTGTGCTGAAGGTCACTGAGGTGATGTTTAGAGTGGGCTACATTATGAAGGATCTTGAAAGAGTAAAATTTAATTAAGTGGCATTTAAGAGACCCCTGGAGCTTTCTGATTTGGCAAGAGGTGCTTACAAAAGTTTTCTTCAGCAGAAATACTCAGGGCATCTCTGAGTAGAATGTGAACAATGAAGTCATGAAGAACTTTTTAAGATTCTAGCAGTAAAACAAGGGCCTGAACTAAGGTGGTGCTGGTGAGAAACTTGAAAATGAAATGATATGTTACTAGGATTAAAATTCTGCTCTCCAGGGGCGCCTGGGTGGCTCAGTCGTTGGGCGTCTGCCTTTCGCTCAGGTCATGATCCCAGGGTCTTGGAATTGAGTCCCGCATCAGGCTCTCTGCTCGGTGGGAAGCCTGTTTCTTCCTCTCCTGCTCCCCCTGCTTGTGTTCCTGCTCTCACTAGCTCTCTCTCTGTGTCAAATAAATAAAATCTTAAAAAAAAAATAAAAAATAAAAAATTCTGCTCTCCAGTAATATTGTACTTACTATAGATAAAATACTATGATTGAAACAAAGAATATAAACAACATATATAGTTGTCAGCATGCTCCCAACAATATGGAAATTCTAGATCCATCTAATTTAATCTATATTGTTTTCAGTAAATGGATTTTATTCTGTTATGAGAAAGCTGCTCACCTCTGTGAAAATTAAAACATTTTTAAAGCCCTCTTACTCTTCCTTAGTCTCTGAAATAACAAGTTCTCCAGGAAAAAAGAAAGAGGGTGCCACAAATTTGTGGAATCTCTGTAATGCAAGGCCAACCAAAGTGTGATTTATACCTGTATCACATGTAATGCGATTACAGGTTATGACATGTAAATTCTTTCAATTATCTTTAGCATATCAAAATTACATTTTATAAAGGGGTTTAAAGCATAATTTTCCTAAATTATTATTAGACCAGGCCCACTGAAATCTCTTCTTTCCAAATCTTTGAAGTACAAACAGTATCATAAGGGCATAGGCCTAAGAAAGTAAGCACTAAGTGTTTTTTGATTAGATGAATTAAAGCATGAATCAATCATCACAATTTATATGGTAATTAATTCAGACCAAAGCAGAGGATTATGAAACCAAAACATGAAATAATTTAGAAGAATCTTCTTAGAGATTAACTTTGACTCCAATGGCTTGTTTAAATTCATGGTTTTGTGGTTCCAAGATGTCATAGAAAACTTGTTTTTTGTCAAAATGGTCTCTAATGCAAAGTAAATCTTCAATGGAATAGTTATCATTTTTCCCAGTCCAAATAGTCAGGCTGTACCTGCATTAAAATAAAACAGAATTTTGTAGTGAAAAGTAAAAGATAAGAAACAGTGATGAGGAATTCCAATAAGCCTAAAAATAGTTACTCTCATTTATCTTTAACCCAAATTCACACAGACAAAAAAATTAATTAGCAGTGCTGGAACATATAGTTCCTGTTTCAGTCCTTCATGAACATCAAAAGGACTAGAGAGAAAAAAACACACATTGCCATCATCTAAATTAGGTAACTGCTGTATCTGAATTACAGGAATGGGAAATGGCTTTGAAAACCCAGACTGGTAAAACTGAAAACGGGCCGAATTTTGGACAAAAAAACTGAAGAGATTGTATTGCTGATCAAGGAATCTGTTCTCTACACAAAACCTACAGCTCTAACTTGGGTTTTTTTCAGTAGGCTGGGTAGGGTCAAAGGCATGACTACAAGAGATTATGAAGAGACACTAATGTCAATGACATTACCAACATTCATATTCACTTACAAGTGGCCCCACTCTCCCTTCTGGGGGGAGGGAGGTTGTATGAGATATAAGAATGCCAAGAGATGTCACTAAGGATGCCAAACAATAAATTTAGATCCATTTCTGGGCATTAAAAAAGCAATAATAACATATGCAGATTTATCATGGATGTTAAGAACATACTCAGAATTTTAATGTTATTTAAGTTGTGTATTTTCATTTCTTCCAGTAGACATTACTTCTATTACAATACTCCTATTGCATCAGTCTAAGAAAATGCAAAGCTGCTAAGTAGTTTCATACTTATTTTCCCCATAAACATTTCAGAATGCAGGAAAAAAATCTCCAAAACACTTCTTCTACTAATAATAAGAAATAGTCTAACCAAGGTATGTGTTCTTGCTATGTTGACACGTTCCTGTCCTTAAGGATGGTGACACCATTCTAGAGATGTACTTTGAATTTTATTCCACAGCAGCATTATGTGGCAAAACAAAAAGAAATTTTAAGCTACAGATGAGGACACACACAGACACACACAAATGGGAATTACTTTAGGATCCATATTTTTACAACTTATCAAGACTGAATTAGAAAGAATTAAAAAATCTGGATAGATTAATTACTAGTAAAGAAACTGAATCAGCAATTAAAAATCTCCCAATGAAGAAAAGCCCAGAACCAGATGGCTTCACTGTTGAATTTTCCAAACATGTAAAGAAATAACACCAATTCTTCTCCAACTCTTCCAAAGAACTGAAGAGCAAGAAATTTCAGCAGCATTATCTTGATACCAAATCCAGAAAAGACACTACTAGTAAAGAAAACTGTAAGTCAATATCCCTGATGAATATAGATGCAAAAATTCTCAATAAAATACTACCAAATTCTGCAGCACAATAAAAGAATCATTCACCATGATCAAGTAGGATTTATCCCTGTGATGCAAAGATAGCTCAACACACACAAATCAATCAATGTTACACATCACACTTAATAGAATGAAAGAAAAGAATCATATGATCATTTCAGTAGGTGCAGAAAAAGCATCCGACAAAATTTGACATCCACTCATGAAAAAACTTAATAAATCAGGCTCAGAAGGAACATATCTCAACAGAATAAAGGCCATATATGACAAGTCTACACCTAACAGCATACTCAATGATGATAGGTTTTCAATGATGAAAGGTTTTCCTCTAAGATCAGGAACAAGACTAGGGTGCTCACTCTCGCCATTCTTATTCAACATAGTACTGAAAGTCCTAGCTACAGCAATGAGGCAAGAAAAAGAAATAAACAGTATAAAAATTAGAAAGAAGTCAAATTGCCTCTATTTGCAGATGACATGATTTTGTACATAGATTTTGTATACTCAACCAAAAAACTGTTAGATCTAATCAATGAATTCAATAAAGTTGCAGGATACAAAATTAATATACAAAAATCAGTAGCATTTCTATACACTAACAGTGAAATTTCTGAAAAAGAAATAAATTGATCTCATTTACAATAGCATCAAAAACAGTAAAAGACATGCGAATAAATTTAACCAAGAGGTAAAAGATCTTTAAACTAGAAGTTATGATACTGATGAAAGAAATCAAAGAAGACATAAATAAATGGAAAAGTATTCTGTCTTCATGAATTGGAAGAATTAATGTTAAAAGGTCAGTACTACCAAAAGATTCAGTGCAATCCCAATTGTAATGGCATTTTTTAGAGAAGTAGAAAAAAAACTCCCCTAAAATTTATATGGAATCACAAAAGACCCTGAATAGCTAAAGAAATCTTAATAAAGAAGAACAAAGCAGGAGGCAGCATACTTCCCGATTTCAAGTTATACTATACAGCAATAGTCATCAAAACAGTGTGGTAGTGGCATAAAAACAGACAAATAGACCAAAAGAACAGAATCAAGAGCCAAAAAATAAACCCAAGCATATATGATCAACTAATATTTGACAAGGGAGCCAAGATTACTCAATGGAGAAAAAAGTCTCTTCAATAAATGGTGCTAGGATAATTGGATAGTCACATGTAAAAAAATGAAACTGACCCCATATCTTATACCAGTCACAAAAATTAACTTCAAATGAGTTAAAGAATTAAATGTAGGATCTGAAACCATTAAACCCCAAGAAGAAAACATAGGAATAAAGCTCCTTGACATGGGTCTTTGTAATGATTTTTTGGATATGACACCTAAAGCACAAGCAATAAAATAAAAAATAAACAAGTGGGACTAAATCGAACTAAAAGGCTTCTGCACAGCAAAAGAAACCATCAACAAAGTGAAAAGACAACCGCTGGAATGGAAATGGGACAAAATATTTGCAAACCATATATCAGATAAGGGGTTATTATCCAAAGTACATAAAGAACTCACAGCAAAAAACTAATAGTAATAAACTATAACAAAAAAACAAATAACCTATTTTAAAAATGGGCAAAGGACCTAAATAGACATTTTTCTAAAGAAGATATATGAAAGGCCAACAGGTACATAAAAAGATGCTCAAGATCACTAGACATTATGGAAATGTAAATCTAAACCACAATGAGATATCATTTCATGCATGTTAGAATGGCTATCAAGACAAGAGATAACAAATGCTGGTGTGGATGTTAAGTAAAGGGAATCCTGTGCGCTGTTGGTGGGATTATAAATTGGTACAGCCACTACAGAAAATAGTATGGAGGATCCTCAAAACTACCATATGATCCAGCAATTCTACAATATACCCAAAGGAAACAAAAATATTAATTTGAAAAAATATCCACACCCTCATGTTCATAGAAGCATTGTTTACAATAGCTAAGACATGGAAACAACCTAAGTGTCCATCAATGGATGAATGGATTAAAAAGTTGTGGTATATACATATATACAATATAGTATTATTCAGCCATAAAAGAATGAGGAAACCTTACCATTTGCAACGGCATGGATGGACCTTGAAGGCATTAGCTAAGTAAAATAAATCAGACAGAAAAAAACAATACTGTACAATCTCACTTATATGTAGAATCTAAAAGGAAAAAAACTCACAAAGAGATTAGACTCGCGGTTATCAGAGGTAGAGGGTGGGGAGGGGGAAATGGAGGAAGGTGGTCAAAGATACAGACTTACAGTTATAAGATAAGTAAGTACTAAGGTTGTAATGTATAACATGATGACTAGAGCTAACACTGCTGTATGACTACATAGGAAAGTTTTTTAGAGAGTAAATCCTAAGAGTTCTCATCACAAGGAGAAATTTTTTTCCTTTTTCCTTTTCTTCTTTCTTTTTACTGTATTTATACGGGAAGGTGGAGGTTAGCTGAATCTATGGTGGTAATCATTCCACAATATATATAAATCTAACCATGATGCTGTATACCTTAAACTTTTACAGTGATGGGGGTGCCTGGGTGGCACAGTCAGTTAGGTGTCAGATGCTTGATTTTAGCTCAGGTCATGATCTCAGGGTTGTGGAATCAAGCCCCACGTCAAGCTCTACGCTCAGCATGGCGTCTGCTTAGGACTCTCTCTCCATCTCCCTCTCCCCCTCCCCCTGGCTCTCTCTCTCTCTCTCAAATAAATAAATAAATCTTAAAAAAAAAAAAAAAAAGCTTATACAGTGGTGTATTTCATTTATTTCTCAATAAAACAAAGAAATACAAAAAAAAAACCCTGTATTTTTTTGCTAAAATGGCATCTTTATTACTTTATTTGAACACCATAATGACAAACCTTATAAAAAAAAAAAATACAGATATGAATTTAGGTTACAAAAGGAGCTCTCCAGTGTTATTCTGCCTCTTTTAATCCTCCATTATATTTAAAGAGAAATAGGGAAAAAAATTGCCTCAGGGTACCTTAAATTGTATTTATTCAAATCAATTCTCAGGTTTCATTTTTTAAGCTCTTTTTCTTAGGAAATAACATATATAGGAAAAATGCATAAAACATAAATATGCATTTTAACAAATTATTATAAAATGAACTCCAGTGTAACCAAAACACAAATCAAGAAGTAGAGCACTGCCAGTACCTTGGGAGGTACCTATTTGTCACTCTGTGATCACAACGTTTCCTCTACCCTGGAGTCCTCAAAACCTTGACCTTTGTGGTAGCCATATTCTTGCTTTTCTTTATTTACTACCTATATATCCATCCCTAATGAGTACAGTTTAATTTTTGCCCGTTAATTTTATATAAATGGAATCATATGGTATATATATTTTTGGTCTTGCTTCTTTTTTTAAAAAAGACTTTACTTATCTATTTGGGAGAGAGAGTCCTAAGAGACTAGTCGAGAGTCGAGAGTGAGCGAGTTGGGGGGAGGGGCAGAGGGAGAAGCAGATTTCCTGCTGAGCAGGGAGCCTGGTGCAGGGCTTGATCCCAAGACCCAAGATCGGGACCTGAGCCAAAGGCAGACGCTTAATCTATTTCATGTAAAGAAGTGAAGAGAATTTGCCCATGTCTGTAGATGACAGAGAAAGCCTACCAAAGACATTTCTAGATGAGGGGCACATTCCACCTAAACACTTTGCAACAGTGGGAATGGCATCCCTGAGCGACAAGCGGAAGCTTTCTTGAATTAGGTTTGATCCCAAGAAGCTATGAAGATAACGAAAGAGTTAACACAGAAAAGCCACAGTTGTGACTTTTCCTATTCCTGTGGAAACTCAAAATTTAAAATTTAAGCAATAGGGGCGCCTGGGTGGCTCAGTCATTAAGCATCTGCCTTTGGCTCAGGTCATGATCCCAGGGTCCTGGGATCGAGCCCGGCATCAGGCTCCCTGCTCAGCAGGAGGCCTGCTTCTCCCTCTCCCACTCCCCCTGCTTGTGTTCCCTCTCTCGCGTTCTGTCAAAAAAACAAAACAAAACAAACAAAAAACTTTAAATAAAAAAATAAAAAAAAATAAAAGTTAAGCAATACATAAAAGATTTTACTTAGAGGGGTGCCTGGGTAGCTCAGTCAGTTAAGCATCTGCCTTCAGCTCAGGTCATGATCTCGGGTCATGGGATTGAGCCCCACATCAGGCTCCCTGCTCAGCGGGGAGTCTGCTTCTCCCTCTGCCTCTCCCTCTGTTCTCTCTCTCAAATAAAAAATAAAAAATAAAAAAGATTTTACATAGAGATACCACATTGCCTACCTCCATTGACCAAGAAAAGTTAAAGGCTAAACAAACTCACATATAAGACTCTCTAGGTCTGGGGCGCCTGCATGGCTCAATCGTTAAGCACCTGCCTTTGGCTCTGGTCATGATCCTGGGGTCCTGGGATCGAGCCCCGCATCGGGCTCCCCGCTCAGCAGGAAGCCTGCTTCTTCCTCTCCCACTCCCCCTGCTTGTGTTCCCTCTCTCTCTATTAAATAAATAAAAATTTGGAAAAAAAAAAAAAAAGACTCTCTAGGTCTAAGAAACAGAGTCTTGGTCCCTCTCCAATATCCACTTCGGGCAAGTATCCTGTCCAGAAAAAAAATGACTTTCTTTAAAGTACAATAATCAAAACCTGCAGAGGTTTTACACAACAGAGTACAAGAAAACATAAGGATAAATAGGGGTGCCTGGGTGGCTCTCCCTTTCCCACTCCTCCTGCTTGTGTTCCCACTCTTGCTGTCTCTCTCTCTGTCAAATAAATAAAATCTTAAAAAAAAAAAAAAAAAAAAATATATATATATATATATATATATAAGGGTAAACAAATGGCAGATGGAGAAATAAGAACTTAATCTTTAAAAAACTATCAGGTAGCAGAAATATATGTAAAACTTAAAGAATGCCAAAAGGCAGATGAAAGCCATGACCAACATTTTTTACATGATGCAACAGCTTCTTTGAAGAAAGAACACAAAGCAGAGGTATGAGCTCATGGAAGGGGATACAAGACAATATAAAAAAGATGATGAAACATTAATTGGCAGATTTTAGGAAAGAAATGAAAAATTAATACTACAGAAATAAAGTGAAATCGGAAGATATACAAGGGAAAACAGACATTGTTGCAAATACTGTAAGGGATATAAAAGATAGATAATAAAATCAAGAAAAATAAAATCCAAATAAATAGAAAGGAAAGAAAGACTAAAGAGAAAAAACAGATACCAAAGATAGGCAACGGAGATCTAAATATTCATAGCTGGAATCCCAGAAAGAGAAAAGATAAGTTTACAAATAAAATAGAACAAGTATTGGGCGCCTGGGTGGCTCAGTCATTAAGCGTCTGCCTTTGGTTCAGGTCATGATCCCAGGGTCCTAGGATCGAGCCCTGCATCGGGCTCCCTGCTCGGCAGGAAGCCTGCTTCTCCCTCTCCCACTCCCCCTGCTTGTGTTCCCTCTCTCACTGTGTCTCTCTTTGTCAAATAAATAAATAAAATCTTTAAAATAAAAAAATAAATAAATATAATAGAACAAGTATTTTAAAATATAATTCACAGAAACATTCCAGAAAAGAACATTTGAATCTATATACTGAAAACAACCCTTGCTACATTCAGTTGTCCTCCCCCAAAACCCCTGGCCAAATCAAGACACTCACAAGGGCAAAAAGAAAATCAGGCTGGCTTCACATTTTTCCACACAGTAGAAAGCAGAGAAGCAATGTATTCAAAATCCTCAAGGAAAGGCACTGTGAGCTAAGAATTTTACAGCTAGCCAATTTATCATTGAATATAACAAAGCTGGACAATAAGAGACAGTAAGTCAACTAAAATTAGCTGAAAGAGGTGAAGAAATACACTAATTTTATTACTGGTCACAGGAAGAAGTTAACAGGTACCTGTAAAGAAGCAGATTAAGCATACTTTGTGAAATTACAGTAATAAATAACCAATAGAAAAAAAAATGAACCTCCCAAATTATTAAAATTAAAAATACAAAACAAACAGCTACAGTGAAATATTTTCAAAGCTATGCAGATAACAAGTACTCTAGTTTAAAAAAAATGACAGAAACAAGACCAAACAAGACCAACATCTCTGTCTTATAAATAAAAGTAAATAAGTTAAACTCTCCTTTTAAAAGGCTGTTAGATTAAATTAATGGGAGTCAGGTAAGTTTGGTAAGAAATTTACAACAGAGAGAGGGAGAAGGCTGGAAAGAACTCTAAGGGGTTGGGTTGAAATTGGAAGTATCAGTATGAACCCATGGGCTTTATATATGTATATATAGACACATAGAAATGGTTATAGATGTATATATTGGTGTGTGTGTATGTATGCATAGGTGTGTGTCTGTACACATACACAGACTGTAATCACAGATACACAGACAAGCACTTACCAGCTCTGTCCCCTGAGATGTCCTAGAAGCAATGACACTCTAGTAGCAATGATCATACTAACCTCCCAGATTTTACTTTCAAAATACCATCCACCACTATAATCAGGCACACATTCTTGAAGAAGTAGCTAATTTGAGAATTGGGACAGGGAAAGTACATGAGTCTCCAGAGAACATAAGCATGAGATCTGTCATGAGGAAATAGTGAGCTGATCCAAGTTGAGAACATCTTTCATAACAAAAGCCCTGTCATCTTTAAGACTGTCAAGTGTATGAGATAGGGAAAGACTGAGGGCCTATTCCAGACTGAAGGAGACTGATGAGACGTGAAAACTAAATGCAGTACATGTTCTTGGAGAGTTTCTTGGACCACAAAGAAAAAAGAAGCATTTTTTGAATGGTTGGTAAAATCTAATAGCTCCTCAGTCTCATGCTTTTTAGTGGGGTCTTTATCTGATTTGGGAATCAAAGTAATGCTGGCCTACATAGAAAGAGTTTGGAAGTTTTCCTTCCATTTCAATTTTTTGAGACATCTTCAGAAGAATAGATATTAATTCTTCTTTAAATGTTTGGTAGAATTCCTCTGGGAAGCCATCCAGCCCTGGACTCTTGTTTGTTGGCAGACTTTTTATTACTGCTTAAATTTCCTTGCTGGTTATGGGTCTGTTCAGGTTTTCTATTTCTTCCTGGTTCAGCTTTGGTAGTTTATACATCTCTAGGAATGCATCCTATTCTTCCAGATTGCCTAATTTGTTGGCATATAGTTGCTCATAGTTTTTTCTTGTAATTGTTTGTATTTCTTTGGTGTTGGTTGTGATCTCTCCTCTTTCATTCATGATTTTATTTATTTGGGTCCTTTATCTTTTCTTTTGGTAAGTCTGGCCAGGGTTTTATCAACCTTATTAATTCTTTCAGAGAACCAGCTCCTAGTTTCATTGATCTGTTCTACTGTTCTTTAGGTTTCTATTTCATTGATTTCTGCTCTGATCTTTATTATTTCTCTTCTCCTGCTGGATTTAGGCTTTATTTGCTGTTCTTTCTCCAGATCCTTTAGGTGTAAGGTTAGTTTGTATATTTGAGAACCTTCTTGTTTCTTGAGAAAGGCTCGTATTGCTATATACTTCCCTTTTAGGACCACCTTTGCTGCATCCAAAAGGTTTTGGTTTTTTGTTTTTTGTTTTTTAAGATTTTATTTATTTATTTATTTGACAGAGAGAGACACAGTGAGAGCGGGAACACAAGCAGGGGGAGTGGGAGAGGGAGAAGCAGGCTTCCTGCGGAGCAGGGAGCCCGATGTGGGGCTTGATCCCAGGACCCTGGGATCATGACCTGAGCCGAAGGCAGACGCTTAACGACTGAGCCACCCAGGTGCCCTGAATCCAAAAGGTTTTGAACAGTTGTGTTTTCACTTTCACTTGTTTCCATGAATTTTTTAAATTATTTTTTAATTTCCTGGTTGACCAATTCACTCTTTAGTAGGATGTTCTTTAGCCTCCATGTATTTGAGTTATTTTCAAATTTCCTCCTGTGATTGAGTTCCAGTTTCAAAGCACTGTGGTCCAAAAACATGCAGGGAATAATCCCAATCTTTTGGTACCGGCTGAGACCTGATTTGTGACGCAGAATGTGATCTATTCTGGAGAATGTTCCATGTGCACTCGAGAAGAATGTGTATTCTGTTGCTTTAGGATGGAATGCTCTGAATATATCTGTGAAGTCTATCTGGTCCAGTGTGTCATTCAAAGACCTTGTTTCCTTGTTGATCTTCTCCTTAGATGATCTGTCCATTGCAGTGAGTGGGGTGTTAAAGTCCCCTACTATTATTGTATTATTATCGATGTGTTTCTTTAATTTTGTTATTAATTGGCTGCTCCCATGTTAGGGGCAGAAATATTTCCAATTGTTAGATCTTCTTGTTGGATAGACCCTTTAATTATGACGTAGTGTCCTTCCTCCTCTCTTATTACAGTCTTTGGTTTAAAATCTATTTTGTCTGATATAAGGATTGCAACCCCAGCTTTCTTTTGATGTCCATTAGCATGATAAATGGTTTTCCACCCCCTCACTTTCAATCTGGAGGTGCCTTTGGGTCTAAAATGAATCTCTTACAGACAGCATATTGATGGGTCTTGCTTTTTTATCCAATCTGATACCCTGTATCTTTTGATTGGGGCATTTAGCCCATTAACATTCAGAGTAACTATTGAAAGATATGAATTTAGTGCCATTGTATTATTACCTGTAAAGTCATTGTTTCTGTATATTGTCTCTGTTCCTTTCTGGTCTATGTTACTTTTGGGCTCTCTCTTTGCTTAAAGGATTCCTTTTAATATTTCTTGTAGGGCTGGTTTGGTGATCACAAATTCTTTTAGTTTCTGTTTGTCCTGGAAGCTTTTTATCACTCCTTCTATTTTGAATGACATCGTAGGTGGATAAAGTATTCTTGGCTGCATATTTTTCTCATTTAGCACCCTGAATATATCATGCCAGTACTTTCTGGCCCACCAGGTCTCTGTGAATAGGCTGCTGCCAATCTAATCTTTCTACCCTTGTAGGTTATGGACCTCTTGTCCCAAGCTGCTTTCAGGATTTTCTCTTTGTTTCTGAGATTTGCAAGTTTCACTATTATATGTCAGGGTGTTGACTTATTTTTACTGATTTTGAGGGAGGGTTCTCTGTGACTCCTGGATTTTGATGCCTGTTTCCTTCCCCAGATTAGGGAAGTTCTCCACTGTAATTTGCTCTAATATACCTTCTACCCCCCTCTCTCTTTCCTCTTCTTCTAGGATCCCAATTATTCTAATATTGTTTCATTTTATGGTGTCACGTATCTCTCAAATTCTCCCCTCGTGATCCAGTAGTTGTTTATCTCTCTTTTTCTCAGCATTTTTCTCCATCATTTTATCTCTATATCACCAATTCTCTCTTCTGCCTCATTTATCTTAGCAGTTAGAGCCTCCATTTTTTTTTTTAATTTTTAAAGATTTTATTTATTTATTTGACAGAGAGAGACACAGCGAGAGAGGGAACACAAGCAGGGGGAGTGGGAGAGGGAGAAGCAGGCTTCCCACCAAGCAGGGAGCCCAATGCGGGGCTCAATCCTAGGACCCTGGGATCATGACCTGAACCGAAAGCAGACACTTAACGACTGAGCCACCCAGGCGCCCCTAGAGCCTCCATTTTTTATTGCATCTCATTAATAGCCTTTTTTATTTCAACTTGATGAGATTTTAGTTTTTTTATTTCTCCAGAAAGGGATTCTCTAGTGTCTTCTATGCTTTTTTCAAGCCCAGCTAGTATCTTTATAATCGTTATTCTGAACTCCAGTTCCAACATCTTACTTATGCCCATACTGATTAGGTCCCTGGCAGTTAGTACTGCCTCTTGTTCTGTTTTTTGAGGTGAGTTTTTCCACCTTGTCATTCTTGCAGAAAGTGGTCACTTTTCTATTTGTAGAGTTGCAGTTATTCTTTTCTTAGATCTCTGGTTGAGTTCGTAGGTGTTCAGAATGATTTGATAGCTATCTAGCTAAGTTCCTGGGACCAGACGAAACTAAGGTCTCCTACTCCTCCACCACCTTGGCCTCCTCATTGACAATGTGAATTTAGGTAAAAAATCATTCAATAGGCCAAGAAGATCTTTTAATAATAAACTTCTAATTAATTCTTCATTAAGATAAAAGATATATGAATATGCACCAAATAACATATCATGAACATTTTAAAAAGCAAAAACTATGAAGGTAGAAGAGGAAACAAAAATATTTTAACACCTGGAAACTTGAACTCTCTTAGTCCATAAGAAAGCAAATGGCCAAAAAATTAAAGATGATGTATTTGCACACATGCAAAATGGCACACATTAAGATTATTTATTATACCATCCTGTGTAATATCAAATATTGGAAACATTCTTCATGTTTACCAGTAGGAAGCTCATTAAATACCATATTATAGTACATACATAAATACGATGCACCTAGAAAGGAAGCTTACCTTGGAAAGAGTCCCAAGATGTACTGCTAAGTAAAAGGCGGGGGGAAAAGCAAAGAACAGAACAGAAGCAAGGTACATGCTACCTTTGCTTTAAATAGAGGGGAAAATAAGAATCTGTATTTGTATTCACTCTTACCTGAATAAAGAAACTACTAACTGTGGTTATCTAAGAAACTAACAACTGTGGTTAGTGAGATTGGGCAGGACTGGCTAGATGGGAAAGAGGGTTTTCACAGTATAACTCTCTGTTCTTTGGTTTTTGAACCAGGTGAATGTATTAGTTATACATTAAATGAATGAATGAATTACATTAAAAGTATTTTTTAAAGCAAGCAAAAATTAAGGCATAAAAGAGTTAAATTACATAACTAATAATGTACATTAATGGGTTACATAAATTAGTAGTTTTACTCCAATATTAATTTTCCTTTCTTACACAACAAATACCTGAATTTTAACTAGACACAAGATTTACAGAATAACAGCAACATTTCCCGGCTTCACCAGCATCTAGGTATAGGCAGATGACTAAATTACAGCAAATGAGTTGTAAGAGGATGAGAGGTGTGAAACTTCTAAGTCATGCCCTGGAAAGAAAGAGGCCTGCCATGAGCTTCTCTTTTTTCCTTCCTTACTACTGATGGAGTTTTTGAATATAGGTGAGGTTTGGTGGGGTGAGGTCCATAGCCGACAACCAAGAAAGAATTCTTGGGATGTCTTTGGTGCAAAATTGTGGTTTTTTTAAAGAACAGGGACCCGTGGGCAGAAAGAGCTGCTGCACCAGGGTTCTGAGGGGTGGCTGATTATATACTTGGGAGTTGGGGGGAGGTAAGGAAAAGGGAGGTTTTCAAAAGAAATTTCAAATGCTAAAGAGGACCTATAAGATACTGGAGGCCTTGCCATTGTCACGTTAAGGCTGTTTTTCCCTCTAGTAAGGCATTAACATTAAGGCAGTTGGGAGCTTCCTGGAGGAACATTATACTCTGCCTGCCTCAAGTATTTGTGAATGGGCTGCAGATTATAAATGTAGATAAAATTAAATTTAATTTTATCTACATTTCCTTCTGGAAGTTAGATTATTGATAAGAATGCTTTTTTTTTTTCTTGTAAATCACTAAGACATTTTAAACTGAGGGAGACTCTTGTCTTGGAAGACTATAATCTCTATAAGTTAACCATTTGTTTTTCCTTCCTTTAGCTTTAGGGCAGCCAGGAATGCCTGAGGATTGTCACACATTTCCCACCTGGGGGAGGGGGGGAAGAGGGAGGGGGTTTGTGGGTGTCAGCTTGTGCTTTGTCCTCAACTTGCCTTCTGCTCCCTCATCACCACCAACTGAAACTCAGACTGGGCAGTAATCAATCTGACCATATGGATGAAGGAAATGTCCTAAGGAAAGCAGAGAATCAAGATAGAAGCATTCTGGGTCCTTGACATGTGGAGGCACAAAATCAGCCCTGAATTATTTGTGCTTTGCCAGCTATGTGAAAGAGAACTAGACTTGTTAAAGCTATTGTTAATTTAGGTTTCTATTGTAACAGCCAAACTATATCCTCATACAATAGATGAACTCATACAAAATATCTATATATTAAGCCCTTAATAAAATCTACAAAGTAAAATAAGATGTTATCTGATTACAATACAATAAACCTAGAAACTATTAATAAACCCAAAACAAATAATTCAACTACATAGATGCCTAAAAAATTTCTCTTAAAACAACTTTTGAGGAAAAACTCACAATTGTATAATACTTACAAATTGATAATAATGAAAATCTACACAAAAGAAATAATGGGACACTGATAAAGCAGTGGCCAGAGAAAAAAGAAAACTCTTAAATACTTGTATATATATATATTATATAATATATATATAATATATATATACATAGTATATAAATATATTAACATATTATGTTAATATAAAAATGAAAGTAAGTAAACCATCCAACTCAAGAAATTATAAGAAGCTACATAAAACATAATTTAAAAAGATAAAAGAGAAATTCATGAATCATTAATAAAAAACATGAATAAATCTAAGAGCTGATTCCTAAAAAAAGAGAAAGAGATAAATCCATTACCTAGTTTAATCAAGAAACAAGAGGGAAAGCTCAAATAAATAAAATAAGGAAATAAAGACATAGAAGTGTAGGGGCCAAGAGCAGGCCATCCCAACATGGACCATTTTGGCACAAATATTATTTTGAGTTAAAAACAACGAAAATTCCAGCAGATACAGGAAAATCTCTTTACCTCCCCCACAACAGCCAGCATGTACCAGGAAGAGAGCTATGAACAGAGATTGCTCTTAACCTAAGAAACTTACCACATTAATAGAGCAACAGTTGTTTTCCAAACATCTCTCACCTTCCTGCTAATGGTCTTTCTCCCCTTTGAATCCTCAGACCCAACCTTCCTACTCAGCTCCTTGAAGCCTCATGTTGCCTCACAGTCTCTGGAATTTCCACGTCTGCGTGGATTCCCTGTGCGTATTCTATTAAATTTGATTTTCTCCTGTTAATCTATGTCATATTTATTTAGTCCAGGACCTTGAAGGGAAGAGGAATACTTCTTCTCCAACAGAAGAAATTAAAAGAATAAGAAACTATTTTAATAGCTTCTGTGTATAAATAAACTTTCAAAAACCAGGGTGAAATGAACAATTTTCTAGGATAAATATATCAAAATTAGTTCCCCCAAAGATAGAAAATCAATATAGACCATTTACCATATAATAAAAAGGCTGTATAATTAAGCTTTCTACAAAGTATCAGGTTTAGATAGTTTACTAAAACTCAGGTGCAAGCCATTTCAATGTTATTTTTTGTAATATCCCAGAACACATAAAAAGAAGGAATGGTCCCTAGCTTTTTAAATGAAACGTACATAACATTTATACCTAAAAATGAGAAAGAAAACACACTACAGACCAATCTCACTTCCAAATGCAAACAGCCTAACTAAAATTTAGCAATGAAATTTGGCAGTATATTAAAAGAATGATATATTTCATGATCAAGTGGGGTTTATTCTGGAAATGTGAAGATAACTCAATATTATAAAATATTAACATAATTTATTTTATTGATAGATATTGGAAAAAATATTTTTACAGAAACTGAAAAGGTATTTAGTAAAAATTCAATATCCACAGGAATGTGAGTACTTCTTTAATATATGCATATCTGCTTCCCTTACTCTTTCCAATATAGCGAATTACTAAGCTGAGTTTTTTCCTGGATGATTTGGGAAAATTCTTTATTAGAATTCTTTATATCTGTGTGACATATGTATCAAGAATAGTTTTACGAGAATCTTTACTTTTTTAAAAAAAAGACTTTATTTATTTATTTGAGAGAGAGAGAGAACATGAGCAGGGGGAGGGACAGAGGGAGAAGCAGACTCTCCGCTGAGCAGGAAGCTGGATGCAGGGCTCCATCCCAGGACCCTGAGATCTAGACCTGAGCTGAAGGCAGATGCTTAACTGACTGAGCCACCCAGGCGCCCCTAGAATCTTTACATTTTTATGTGTTCAAATATATCAAACTTTCCTTTTTTTTTTTTTTTTTTTTAGAGAAAGAGCGTTTATGCATATGCAAGCATGAGGGGAGGACAGAGGGGGTTTGGCAGAGGGAAAGAGAGAGAGAAAATCCTAAGCAGGCACCACACTCAGAAGCACAGAGCCTGAGCCAGGGCTCAATCCCACAACCCTGACATCATGACTTGAGCCAAAATCAAGAGTCAGCTGCTTAACAGACTGAGCTGCCCAGGTGCCCCTCAAACCTTCCTTTTATAGTGGTGAGAGAAAAATTCTCTAAAGTCCTGATATACAAGGGAAGCCATTTTAGATTTCCTTCTAAGTCAGCAGTACTGTATATAAACTTTTTTCAAGCCAAAAGCCTGATGTATGGCCTGCCATGCATGCATTGTACACCTGGTTTGTGAATGAATAGCCTAAAGGAAAACTGTCTTGTCCTTGAGATATTGATCAATGCTCCCGCTCTCTGCATTCCTTGATGCCTGCCTATATACCAATCTATAATCCTTTGAGCTTTTACAAGATGTAAAAAAGTATATAACCCTGTAAACTCATTCATTCTCTAGAACACTTTCTTCCCTGCGTTTCCCAGGTAGCTTTCTTAATTTGAGCTCAAGTAAAACTAATTTTTTTTTTTTTTTTTAATATTAGAGTTCTTTCTCTGGTAACATTGCGGTGACAAAAGCTTCTCGATTTGTGCCTTACTAAGAAAGGTCTTCTCCATTCTGAAACTATATAAAAGATCATATTTTTTCTTTATGTATTTAATGTTTGATTTTCAAGTCTTTAATTCATCTGGAATTTATTTTGGAAGAAAGATTTTTTTTTTTTTAAGATTTTATTTATTTGACAGAGAGAGACATAGCGAGAGAGGGAACACAAGTGGGGGGGGGCACGGAGAGGGAGAAGCAGGCTTCCTGCCAAGCAGGGAGCCCAATGTGGGGCTCAATCTCAGGACCCTGGAACCATGACCTGAACAGAAGGCAGACGCTTAATGACTGAGCCACCCAGGCGCCCCTATTTTGGAAGAAAGATTACGAAAGGTGCCAGTTTTTTCTGCACAGGTGGCCTGTTCTCACATACCATACTAAACTTTTGCACCAGTGATTTGAAATGATAGCTTTTCCTAAACTAATTTCCATGATAGATTTGGGTTTATTTCTGGATTTTCCCTGTTGCTCTACCGACTAGTATATTAAAAAGATAGTATCAAAACTGCTTCAGTATCTGTACATTTATAATATCTTTTGATATTTAATAGGTGGTCCAACTAATTTTTTATTACATATTAAAATGATAAAACTTTTATATGGAAAAAACTTCAGAAATTAAGATAGAACTCAAAGAGAAACTATTTTATCAACTTAAAACTTTCTGAGAATGTATAAAATAATAGAAAAAGGACATTTACTAGGCACCTACTGTGTTCAAAAACTTTTGTGAGGAATAGAGGTAAAAGACATGATGTTAGGTAAGTGAAGATTCATCAGGAGCTTCATTCAAGTGAGGGAGTATGTTTGCTTACACAATCAGTGCTCATTCTCTCTGTCTCCATCTTTTGCTCACACACAGTCTTTACTTTTTTTTTTTTTAGATTTTATTTATTTATTTTTGAGAGAGAGAAAGAGAGAGCATGAGTGGAGGGGGGAGGGGCAGAGGGAGAAGGAGACTCCCCGCCAAGCAGAGAGCCTGATGTGGGGCTTGATCCCACGACCCTGGGATCATGACCTGAGCCGAAGGCAGACGCTTCACCGACTGAGCCCCCCAGGGCCCCCACACACTGTCTTTACATAATCAGTTTTCATCCTCTGTCTCTTTCTCACATATACTCACAGGCACATGATATTTTGTTAAACTTATACGTACCTGTTTGATTTCTTTAACAGCCAGAGTAACTGAGAACAGGACTGCCTGACTAATGCTGCTCTGACAGGAAATGTTACAGGCTGCTTCAGCTCCTTACATATATATTCCATTTCTTTCACCATTGTCCAGCTGTAACCTGAAATGAAAGAAAGAAATTCAATTTTTCTAACTGGCATCCTAAAAGTCAGTTAAATAAAAAACTAAATTAAATTACCTATGAGTAGGTAATTTATAGGTATTTTATTAAAAGTTCTATTTAGATTCAGAGTGAATTAAAATACCACTTAATACATGAAAATATTTTGAATGGAAAATAGAGACAAAAAATCAAGTCTAAAATCATGCCACAAGTGACCTAGAGCAAAATAAAAAAAGGTTAAAATATTAAAAAAGGTTTTACTAATCTCTCAAGCACAAAAAAAGCAAATTTTGACACTATGTTTATCTTAAAGATTCTAAGACTCTTCCCTTAGGTATATCTGCCTCATTTTTTTTTTTTTAAAGATTTTATTTCTTTGAGAGGGAGAGAGAGACAGAGAGTGAGCAGGAGCACAAGAACAGCGGGAGGGAGAAGCAGACTCCCTGCTGAGCAGGGAGCCTGATGAGGGGCTCAATCCCAGGATCCCGGGATCATGACCTGAGCCGAAGGCAGAGGCCCAACCAACTGAGCCATTCAGGCGCCCCTATCTGCCTCATTAATATTCTCTATAAACATATTTTCCAGGGTGTCTGGGTGGCTCAGTTGGTTAAGCATCTGCCTTCAGCTCAGGTCCTGATCTCAGGGTCCTGGGATTGAGCACGTTGGGCTCCACACTCAGTGGGGAGTCTGCTTGTCTCTCTGCCCCTTCCCCTGCTCATGCTTGCTCTGTCTCTCTCTCAAATAAATAAATAATATCTTTTTAAAAAGGTAAATAAATAAACTTAGATTTCCCATTGTGTTACTTAAGTATTCTTTTCCAATAGAAAGATGCCTGCTAGGTAGTAGATGTTTAAGAAATAATTATCTTCATGATTATTTTTTGGCTAGTCCAAACTATTTGGATTAGAGTAGAAATAGGAAAATGTCCTTCATTTTTTTTAATGATTTTATTTATTTATTTAGAGAGAGAGCATGTGTGTGAGTGGGGGGAGGGTCAGAGGGAGAGAGAGAGAATCCCAAGCAGACCATGCTTTTAGCATGGAGCCTGACACGGGATTCGATTCCATGTCCCCGAGATGATGACTTGAGCCAAAATCAAGAGTTGGATGCTTAACTGACTGAGCCACCCAGGCATCCCAAAAATGACTTTTATATATGGGTTTTAAATCATGTTAAGAGACTGTGGAAAACACACTTGCCTGTTTATAAAGGCTTTGGGAAAAAATTTATATTTTGGGGGGCACCTGGGTGGCTCAGTCGGTTGAGCGACCAACTCCTGATTTCAGCTCTGGTCATGACCTCAGGGCTGTGAGACTGAGCCCCTCATCAGGTTCTGCGCTGGGTGTGGAGCCTGCTAGGGATTCTTTCTCTTCTTTTCCTTCTGCCTCTCCCCCCTTTGTCTCTGAAAAAAAAAAGAAAGAAAGAAAAAAATTATATTTTCAAAATAACAGCCTCTATGGGGCACATGGGTGCCTGGGTGATGCAGTGGGTTAAAGTGCCCGATTCTTGGTTTCTGCTCAGGTGGTGATCTCAGGGTCGTAGGACTGAGCCCCACGTTGGGCTCCGCACTCAGCGTGGAGTCTGCTTGAGACTCTCTCTCCCTCTCCCTCTGCCCCTCCCCTGCAGAATAAATAAATAAATAAATAAATAACAGCCTCTATCAAAAACAGGCTGTAAAAAATATTGGTAAATAAAGGAATATTTTACCTGCTTCTCCCTCTGCCTCTGCCTTTCTCTCTCTGTCTCTCTGTCTCTCATGAATAAATACATAAAATCTTAAAAAAAAAAAAAAAAAAAGAGGGTGCCTGGGTGGCTCAGACGGTTAAGCGTCTGCTTTCGGCTCAGGTCGTGATCCCAGGGACCTGGGATGGAGGTCTGCATCAGGCTCCCTGCTCCGCGGGGAGCCTGCTTCTCCCTCTGCCTCTGCCTCTCTCTGTCGCTCATGAATAAATAAATAAAATCTTTAAAAAAAAAAAGGAATATTTTATAGAAAGCCTATGTGAATACGTTAGTTTAGCAGCTAAATTCCTCATGAAAGAAGGGCAATGTTCTGCTTTCCTTGAAAATCTGAAAAACTGAATCTTTGTAATTAGAAAAAGGGATTGCTAACAGAAGCTGTATTTACGTGACTATAAATTTATAAACTCTTTTCTAAATCTGTGAAATAAGGGGTGCCTGGGTGGCTCAGTCAGTTGGGCAGCTGACTCTTGATTTCTGCTTGGGTTGCAATCTCGGGGTTGTGAGATCTGGCTCCAAGCTCAGCATGGAGTCTCCTTGGGATTCTCTCTCTCCCTCTCCCTCTGCCCCTCCCCCCACTCACATGCACAGCTCCCCCAAAAATCTGTGACATAAGAAGTAAGGAAGCATAAAGCACATGTTGGTAATGACAAGAGGGCAATGGGAAAAAAGCAGCCTGGACACATTCAACACCAAAATGACTTCAAAATCCAGATATAGTCTAATTCAGTTAAAGCTTGAGGTTAAGCCAGAATTATACTAAACAGCGACAAAAGGAGTTTAGATTCAGTAAGGAAGTTACTAAACTATTTCTAGTTTACCTTATTTAAACACTTTGAAGTATAAGCAATATTCTTTAATGAAACTAATAAAAATTAAAATGATTAAAAAATTAGAATTATGGTAAAGCATATTATTCTTTGTCTCAATCACATCAATTGCTGGCCCAGAGGGTTAGAACCTAAATGTCACTACTCACTAGATAGCAGTTACTCTAATCTTATGTTGGACTAAAAAGTTAACATCTAAAAACAATAATTGCAGGTGCGCCTGGGTGGCTCAGTCGGTTGGGCCTCTGCCTTCAGCTCAAGTCATGATCCCAGGGTCCTGGGATTAAGCCCCATGTTGGGCTCCTTGCTCAGCGGGAAACCTGCTTCTCCCTCTGCCACTCCGCCTGCTTATGCTCTCTCTCTCTGTCAAATAAATAAATAAAATCTTTAAAAAAAAACCCAATTATTGACAATAAGTAAAAGATGAATTCCCTGAACACAGGATAAAGACTAACATCTCCATAGGCTCTAAATACCTTCTTAATTTATTTTTACCATGTGGACAGGTGCTCCAGAGCATCTGATTGCTTATGAGCTGTTTACCTGTAAATCACTGCCTAGGGATATATGAAGAAATAAAAAGATGAACCCAAATAGCATAATCAGTTTCAACCAGGAAAAAGAAGCTGAATGTCAAGTCGATCCTGAAGTGAAGAGGTGAAAGGAAAGAAGGGATCCAGCCTAGAGAAGAGTCTCATGGCCTCCCACTCCCCTGTCCAGCCAAAGAGAGGAAACTAGCAGTCTACTTGTGGAGCCCCTTTCAGTGTCCATGGAGTAGAACTTGTGCTCTTCAACAACACTCCCCCAACTTCTGGCCTCACATCACTGGAGAAGTTTTTGTTACTACTTCTTTATCTTTCATCTGACATTGGAAGTTTGCTCCAAGGTAAAAAGAAAAAAAAAAGTATAGGATGTTTTGCAAGTTCAAAGAGACCAACTCAGGATTTGTTTAAAGTTTATAGAGGCGGCTTTGGTTAATCTAGACCATGCAAATTTCCCATCGAAGTTTGGTGACACACTGTCACCAACAAATGCAGTCTATCTGAAATAAACGAAAGAAGGGCGCCTGGGTGGCTCAGTCGTTAAGCGGCTGCCTTCGGCTCAGGTCATGATCCCGGGGTCCTGGGATCGAGCCCCACATCGGGCTCCCTGCTCAGCAGGAAGCCTGCTTCTCCCTCTCCCCCTCCCCCTTGTGTTCCCTCTCTCACTGTCTCTGTCTCTCTCTCTGTCAAATAAATAAATAAAATATTAAAAAAAAAACAAAACCGAAAGAGTCATACAGATGCCTTTAGGGCCAGACCTTTATCTCCATTAGGCTCTTAGATTGTGGAATAAGTTTTTGGTTTTGTATTTAAACCTGTTATTTTTATATTTTGAGTGGATTTTAATTTGACCAATAAGAAATACATTTTAAAAATCATTACCTTCATTGACTTTCTCAGGATGCCATCCTGTCGTCCAACCCAGAGAAAATGTCACATCAGGAAAGAAGGATGTTACCATGTCTATAAAAGGTTTTGCATCCACTACCCTGCTATTTCCATTTGGACCCGGAAGAATATCAGCATTAATCCACACAGGACGTTTCAGATGCCTCTTCACATTCTCCAGGAGCATCATGGATGGTTCTACAGCTGCCAGACTAAAAACATAGTTGTTGTCAATGAGACGTATTCCTAAAGTAAAAGTAAAAAGTTCTTTCAGACTAGTGGTTTCAATGTTTTCAACTTCCTAACAAAAGTGTAATATGATAATAACTGAATTAAATAAAATCTAAGATCATATAGCACCAGAGGAGAAAGTTAACATATGCCGTATCTCAAAATGTTGATTTATACTTATTATTCATGAGGATACCTTAAAGGTTCTATAAATACATGAATAATGCCACTACTTGTAGACAGGCTGAAGTTTCAAAACTCTGTATTAGGAACACTCAGTATAAAATAATTTAAGAAAAGACATAAATATTCACTCATTAGAGAATGTATAAATAAGACTTAAAAATTAGATATACTCATAACCTGAAAATTCACATTTATGAAAATACCTACAGTACACCCAGGCACTGTGTCTCTAATACTGACTCATAACCCTAGAGAAAAGAGCCTCTTTTCCTTCATGTATTCTTTTAAGTTTGGATGCATAAATATGTTTCTAAAACTGATTGCAAAGTATAAAATTATAACATCCTCTTAAAGCTTTTATACATTTCATAAACGTCTTTTCTAGAAACTAGAGACAACTATATTTTAGTTACTATTTATTTATTTATTTATAAAGATTTTATTTATTTATTTGACAGAGAGAGAGAGATAGTGTCGAGAGAGGGAACACAAGCAGGGGGAGTGTGAGAGGGAGAAGCAGGCTCCTCGCTGAGAGGGAGCCCAATGCGGGGCTGGATCCCAGGACCCTGGGATCATGACCTGAGCCCAAGGCAGACACTTAACGAACTGAGCCACCCAGGCACCCTATTTTTTTTTTTTAAGATTTTATTTATTCATTTGACAGAGAGAGAGCTAGCGAGCACAAGCAAGGGGAGTGGCAGGCAGAGGGAGAGGGAGAAGCAGACTCCCCAGTGAGCAGGGAGACTGATGTAGGGCCCGATCCCTGGGATCACAACCCAAGCCAAAGGCAGTCACTCAACCAACTGAGCCACCCAGGTACCCCTTTAGTTACTATTTAAATAAAAAAGCAGTTTTACTCTTTTCTGTACATCTATTCTAACTGACATCTATAGATTTTGAAACAGTAAGGTTTTAATCAGCCTACATAAATTTTACTTATTTTTTAAGATTTATTTATTTATTTATTTTAGAGAGAGAGAGAGAGAGAGGGAACAGGGGGAGGGGCAGAGGGAGAGGAGGAGAGAGAATCCTCAAGCAGACTCCCTGCTGAGAGCAGAGCCCAACGCAGGGCTCCATCCTAGGACCCTGAGATCATGATCTGAGACAAAATCAAGAGTTGGACACTTAACCAACTGAGTCACTCAGGTGCCCCCATAAATTTTACTTTTAAAAATAAATACACAAACTTTACTGGACTACTACACTACTTATAATTCTGAATCTCTTCTGAACCTTTAAGGCCTAAGTTTGCTTCTGAGAAAATTAGCTTTTAATGACTACTACAGTGGGAGGCTAAGACTTGGGGAGATGGCTGTTGGAGGGGAGAACATTCAGTACCCTCTCCTCACATTTCCATCTTTCTTAAGGGATTGAGTCCTCCTGCCTATGTTTCCACCACTCTTCAACTCACTCCTTTCAGGCCTCCTACTCTAAGAAGAGAAACTGATAACCTCATTATTTATTAGGTCATATTTATTAGTGAGCAAGGATACTGCTCATTAAAACCAGAGGAAGCCAGCCTCCAGCCTGTCACTCTGCTCCCATGTAGTGAGCTTCTTTTTGTTCATTCTTCTCCCTCTGAAATGGAGGCCCTAGATGTTAGTGGATTACTAAACTCTAATGCTGGACCTTGCAGACTTTAATTCAGATGCTGTCATTTCTCTGTCTCAAACGCTTTTTGCCTTGATCAAAATCAGTGCCATGTTAAAACCACAATTCTAAGATCTGGCACCCCCATTTTTGGTAGCAAGCAACTTATACCTGTGACTCCAAAGCTTGCTTGTCTGCAAGTCCTGCAGCAGCAGCCAGGTTCCTGTGGGGTTCTGCTCTTCATGGTGGAAGAGGAGGAAAACCTGAACTAATCCATGCATGTCTGCCACCAACATCTCTTTTTCCAGAAAGAATTCTGATTTCTTAAGAAATTTGGTGTCTGTGGAGGTTCGGTTAAACACTAATTTCCAGTTTACATTCGGGGGGAGATTCTTAGGCTTTCTCAATTTAGTAAGGTGATATAGGGCTGTTCAATAATGGTTTACTACTGGTTAACATCAGCAGACAGCATATTCTCCCCAAAACTGAAATTACACCAGCGTATATGAAGTGTCTACTATGTGCAAAGCACCGTGCAGTTAAACCTAAGGAGTTATGACACAGAACATAATGAAAAACAATTTAATATACGTATTCTATTTTTATATGTAAATATTTTAATTATTGCTAATATAGACTATGTTAATGCTACTTTCCCTTATCAATAACTTAAATAAGAAAATAAAACCTATATTAAGAAAAACCTAAAACCTTACTAAAGAAAATAAAACTTTTTGTGTTGTAGTTTTTATATTTCTGGAACAGAAAGTTGACAAAACAATGATAAAATTCTTCTTGAAGAGTAAATGTTGAGGAAAAGCCATATCATTTTTGGGGTAAAAAAAAAAAAAGACTGAGGATGTATTTTGCCCAACAGCAACGTATAATGTATACTTCAAAGAATAACATACCATGTTCCAGATAAAATTTTAGTACTTAGTTATTATTTGTATACCAAACAAAATAACTTAGAGGCATAAAATAAGAACTAGTAAAATTTGACTTATAGGTCCATCAGCTCCTGTTACAGAGGTAGTACAGAGTTCTGGTTCACAGTGAGAACTCTCCAGCCAGGCTGGTAGATTTCCTACCAACTATGTGACAACAAGCAGTCTACTTCCTACTCTGCCTCTGTTTCCTCATCTGGAAGTGAGGATAATAGCAATAAGGTGCCTCCCAGGATTGTTATGAGGATTAAATGAATTAACGCATTCAGTGCTCTTAGAAAAGTGTCTGACACAGTATACATGTTCATATAACTGTTAGTTAAATTCATTCCCCTTCAAATATGTTATGACCAAAAACTTTGCAAAATCCTTTTCTTAGTGGCTCAGTTCATGTGTGTGTGGTAGCTGCGAGGAACGAATGAGTTGATCTGACTAGTGAGGAGCCAAAGAATGTATCAGAGAGAACAAGAATGTATCAGAAAGAACAATTCAATGGGGAATAGTAAACATACACATGAAAAGGCAAGGATAGCTAAAACTCTGAGTTACCAAACATTAAAGATCAAATGCTTTATTTCACGGTACAGAGAAAACTGAACTAGCTCCAGGAAACCTGGGATCTCGTCCTAGCTCAGCTGTCAAGTTCAGCTATTGTTCTTGGGTCAATTATTTAACTTCTCTGGGACTAAGTCTCTCTGTCAATAAAATAGAGTTGGGCCATTCGCCACTCTAAGCGCTTTAAGATCTTAAAATAGTTCTCTCTGGGGGGGCCTGGGTGGCTCAGTTGGTTAAGCGCCTGCCTTCGGCTCAGGTTGTGATCCCAGGGTCCTGGCATTGAGCCACGTATACGGGCTCCCTGCTCAGCAGGGAGTCTGCTTCTCCCCCTCCTTTCCTCCTGGCTTGTGCTCTCTCTCACTCACTCTCTCAAATAAATAAATAAAATCTTAAAAAAAAAAGCTCTCTCATTTACCAAGAGTGTAATGAGGTTTACTGGCATATTTAGCCCTACAACAAACAGAGTCACCTTAATAATTCTGTAAGTAAGATTTCCAAATCTTTATTAATTTCTTGAGAATATTCAATTTAAAAATATTGTTCATAGATAAGGTAGGTTTACCACAAATCCTGGATTCTCTTTTCTTTTTTTTTAAGATTTTATTTATTTGAGAGAGAGAGAGTGAGCGAGAGAGAGCACAAGCTGGGAGAAGAGGCAGAGTGACAGGGAGAAGCAGATTCACCACTGAGCAGGGAGCCCAATGCAGGGCTCAATCCCAGGGCCCTAGGATTATGACCTGAGCCGAAGGCAGATGTTTAACCCACTGAGCCACCCAGGTGCCCAAAATCCTAGATCTTCATAGCAGTCACCTTCATGGGACTTATGGTGAGCTTTTGTGATATCACACTATATTCCTGGCTTTATCTATAATTTTTACACTGCCAAAATACCACAAAAGCAAAATTTTCCATGACCGCCATAGAAAAGGAAATAACACTTAGTCTTGCTCTTCATTGTCAATGCTTCCAAAATATTATTTATAAGGAACTCTTGGGTTATTGAAAGACTTCTAGATAATTCTCCATATACAAATATAACATAAATCAAGTAGGATATCCATTAACTACCCAAACTACTACCAACTCTCTCTCTCAGACTATTTTTTTTTTTTTAAGAAGGGGAGTGGGGGGTAGGCAGAGGGAGAGACAGAATCTTAGGCAGGCTCCATGCCCAGCACTTTGCACAACTCGGGACTTGATCTCACAACCCTGAGATCATGACCTGAGCCAAAATCAAGAGTCTGATGCTTAACTGACTGAGCCACCCACGTTTCCCTCGGACCACCTTTTTTTTTTTTTTTAAGATTTTATTTATTTATTTGATGCAGAGAGACACAGCGAGAGCGGGAACACAAGCAGGGGGAGTGGGGAGAGGAAGAAGCAGGCCTCCCGCAGAGGAGGGAGCCCGAGGTGGGCCTCAATCCCAGGACCTGGGATCATGACCTGAGCCGAAGGCAGACACTTAACGACTGAGCCACCCAGGCGCCCTCCCCTCGGACTACTTTTAATGAAAGTAGCATTTTAAATTTACCATTCTATTATCACAATGGTCACTTATGATAAATTCCTTTGTAAAAATGAACTTAATTTTAGCCTCAAAGGGTTCCTAAGAAACAATTTAAGCAACCAACTCAATAGGTCTTAGGTCCCTTCTTGAAACATACTAGTTTGCAATTCCATTTTCAGTTTAAAGTATAAAGTTAGTCAAGCACAGATATATGAAGCTATTAATCTTTTAATTTCATTGTTACTCTCTAACAACTAAAAGACTGAAAATGTTTATACAAATACCTCTTGAAATCCAGCTTGATGCCTTTATTGCTTTTTATAACTGCAGTCAGCCATTCCTGTAAAGTATTATCACTGTTTGTTTCAGGAGGATGGGCCATGATTGGTTGGCTATATTCTGATCCATCACTTGGAAGAAGGACATCGGCCTCTATCATGTGAGCAGTGCCTGTCCAAATAAAAGAACTTAAGTTAATGCTAATAAAATAGGGACTGAAGAAGATGTCATGTCCAGTAGCCTTTTGAGGAAGATAAAAACTAACATTTACTGAATAACTACTAAGTACCAGGTACCGTACTAGGCCTTCATATGGTTGTTTGTTTCACAGATGAGCAAACAGGTGAAGAGTTAAGTGCCTTTCTGTAGATCATACAGCTCTTAAGCTGTTGTTAAAATATTTAATTTCTGGGCAGAGGAATAGGGGACCCTATTCCAACTGGTCCCAGAATTGAGCTGGATATCTATGAGACCACTCTGAACACCCATGAAATCAGCCTGAGATGTAAGAAGATAGATCTGGATCTCTACAAACAGAACATCGCAGGCAGTTGGTTTCGAGGTATGAAGTGGGGATCCATGATTCCACGGGTAGATATCGGAGGATAAACGGGAGGGGGAGGGAGCCAAGGCTTCAGGATCCTGCACCACCAGTGAGTGATAGCCTCCCGCGCTGGGGACCGGGCATAGACTCGCAGACTGGTAGCAACGGGGAAAAGACTTTAGGGCAGCCCCCCGGACTGAAACCAAGAGCGGCGGGCCGCATGTATGAACTGGAGGTAGCTGGCAGTTTTAGAAGCACAAAGGTGAGAGACGTGTCCCAACCTGGAGGTGAGGACTGGGAGTGCTGCTGAGGGGCACACAACCCAGGACGCTGCAGTTTATAGCAGCACAGACAGGAATGGAGATAGTGTGGCCTGGAGAGCTCACTGAAGAACAGACTGCGATCTCTCCGCTCTGAAGCAGAGGGTTGGAAATGATCTCTTCTGCTCTGACTCTCGGAAGAGATGCAGAAAGCCTCCAGGGAAAGCCGCCAGAGAACAAAAGCCCCAAAAAACCAGTTTTCACTGAGCCTATCCCCCGCCACAGGGGGCAGGGCAACTCTGCCCAAACAGGGTTGCCTGAGTAACAGCATTGGCAGGCCCATCCCCCAGAAGACAGGCTGGAAGAACAAGAGGCCAGCAACCCTAAGGTCCCTATAAAACAAGTGCATCTTCCTTGGGTTGTGGTCAATAATTTGGACTCTGTACATTCCCTCAACCACCCCTCAACAAAATGACTAGGAGGAGGAACCCCCAAAATAGGAAAGACTCAGAGACTGTGACTACTTCTGCCACAGATTTACAAATGGATACAGATATAACCAAGATGTCGGAAATGGAATTCAGGGTAGCAATTGTGAAGATAATAGCTAGAATGGAGAAATCCATTAATGGCAACATAGAGTCTCTAAGGGCAGAAATGAAAGATGAATTGGCAGAATTTAAAAATGCTATTAATGAGATCCAATCTAATCTAGATTCTAACAGCTAGGGTAAGCAAGGCAGAAGAATGAATTAGTGATCTAGAAGACCAATTAATAGACAAGAAGGAAAAAGAGGAAACCAGGGAAAAACAACTCAAAATCCATGAAAATAGAATCAGAGAAATAAGTGACACCATGAAACGTTCCAATGTCAGAATTATTGGAATCCCTGAGGGGGATGAGAGAGAGAGAGGACTAGAATATATATTTGAGCAAATCGTAGCTGAGAACTTCCCTAATCTGGGGAATGAAACAAACATTCATGTCCTAGAGGCAGAGAGGACCCCTCCCAAGATCAAGGAAAACAGGCCAATGCTCCAGTATATAATAGTAAAACTCGCAAATCTTAGAACCAAGGAAACCATCTTAAGGGCAGTTAGGGGGAAGAGATTCCTTACATACAGAGGGAGGAACATCAGAATAATGTCAGACCTATCCACAGAGACCTGGCAAGCCAGAAAGGGCTGGCAAGGCATATTCAGGGTACTAAACGAGAAGACCATGCAGCCAAGAATACTTTGTCCAGCAAGGCTGTCATTTAGAACAGATGGAGAGATGCAGAGCTTCAAAGACTGGCAGAAACTGAAAGAATATGGGATCACTAAGCCGGCCCTGCAAGAAATATTAAGGGGGGTTCTATAAAAGAAGAAAGACCCCAAGAGTGATACAGAACAGAAATTTACAGAGACAATCTATAAAAACAGGGTCTTCACAGGCAACATGATGACAATAAATTCATATCTTTTAATAAGCACTCTCAACGTGAACAGCCTAAATGCTCCCATAAAACGGCACAGGGTTGCAGAATGGATAAAAAGACAGGACCCATCCATATACTGTCTACAGGAGACTCATTTTGAACCTAAAGATACATCTAGACTGAAAATGAAGGGATGGAGTTCCATCTTCCAGGCCAAAGGACCTCAAAAGAAAGCTGGGCTAGCAATTCTTATATCAGACAAATTAGATTTTAAGCTAAAGACTGTAGTCAGAGACACAGAAGGACACTATATCATTCTTAAAGGGTCTATCCAATAAGAAGATCTAACAATTATAAATATCTATGCCACCAACATGGAAGCAGCCATTTACATAAGCCAACTGTTAACCAAAATAAAGAGTCATATTGACAACAATACGTTAATTGTAGGAGACCTCAGTACTCCACCCTCAGCAATAGACAGATCATCTAAGCAGAAAATCAACAAAGAAACACAAGCTTTGAATGACACCCTAGACCAGACAGACCTCATAGATATATACAAAACATTCCACCCTAAAACAAGAGAATACTCATTCTTCTCGAGTGTACATGGAACTTTCTCCAGAATAGATCACATCCTGGGTCACAAATCAGGTCTCAACCTGGCCAAAAGATTGAGATTATTCCCTGCATATTCTCAGACCATAATGCTTTAAAACTGGAACTCAATCACAAGAAAACATTTGGAAGAAATTAAAACACTTGGAAGCTAAGGACCACTCTGCTCAAGAATGTTTGGGTCAACCAAGAAATCAAAGAAGAACTTAAACAATTCATGGAAACCAATGAGAACGAAAACACATCAGTCCAAAACCTATGGGAAACTGCAAAGGTGATCCTAAGGGGGAAATACATAGCCATCCAAGCCTCACTCAAAAAAATAGAAAAAGCCCGAATTCACCAACTAACACTACACCTTAAAGAACTAGAGAAAAAGCAACAAATGATGCCTAAGCCACACATTAGAAGAGAAATAATTAAGATTAGAGCAGAGATCAATGAATTAGAAACCAGAAACACAGTAGATCAGATCAATGAAACTAGAAGCTGGTTCTTTGAAAGAATTAATAAGATCAATAAACCATTGGCCAGACTTATCCAAAAGAAAAGAGAAAGGACCCAAATTAATAAAATTATGAATGAAAGGGGAAAGAGCACGACTAACACCAAGGAAATAGAAACAATTATTAGAAATTACTATCAACAACTATATGCCAATAAATTGAGCAACCTGGAAGAAATGGATGCCTTCCTGGAAACCTATAAACTCCCAAGACTGAAACAGGAAGAAATTGACAACCTGAATAGGCCAATACCCAGTAACGAGATTGAAGCAGTGATCAAAAACCTCCCAAAAAACAAGAGTCCAGGGCCTGATGGATTCCCTGGGGAATTCTACCAAATATTCAAAGAAAAAATAATACCTACCCCCCGAAGCTGTTTCAAAAAATAGAACAGAAGGAAAGCTTCCAGACTCATTCTATGAGGCCAGCATTACCTTAATTCCCAAACCACGCAAAGACCCCATCAAAAAAGGAGAATTTCAGACTGATAGCCCTGAAGAATATGGATTCCAAAATCCTCAACAAAATCCTAGCTAACAGGATCCAACAATACATTTAAAGGATCATCCACCACAACCAAGTGGGATTTATCCCAGGGATACAAGTGGTTCAACATTCGCAAATCAATCAGTGTGATAGAACACATTAATAAGAGGAGGGAGAAGAACCATATGGTCCTCTCAATTGATGGAGAAAAAGCATTTGACAAAATACAACATCCCTTCCTGATTAAAACTCTTCAGAGTATAGGGATAGAGGGAACATTCCTCAAGTTCATAAAATCCATCTATGAAAAACCCACAGCGAATATCATCCTCAATGGGGAAAAGCTGAGAGCCTTTCCCTTAAGATCAGGAACACGTCAAGGATGCCCACTTTCACCACTATTGTTCAACATAGTACTAGAAGTCCTAGCAACAGCAATCAGACAACAAAAAGATTCAAATTGGCATTCAAATTGGCAAAGAAGAAGTCAAACTCTCTCTCTTCACAGATGACATGATACTTTATGTGGAAAATCCAAAAGACTCCACCCCCAAATTACTAGAACTCATATAGCAATTCAGTAATGTGGCAGGATACAAAATCAATGCACAGAAATCAGTTGCTTTCTTATACACTAACAATGCAACTGTAGAAAGAGAAATTAGAGAAACGATTCCATTTACAGTAGCACTGAAAACCATAAGATACCTCGGAATAAACCTAACCAAAGAGGTAAAGGATCTATACTCTAGGAACTACAGAACACTCATGAAGGAAATTGAAGAGGACACAAAAAGATGGAAAACATTCCATGCTCATGGATCGGAAGAATAAACATTGTTAAAATGTCTATGCTACCCAGAGCAATCTATACCTTCAACGCCATCCCAATCAAAATTCCAATGACATTTTTCAAAGTGCTGGAACAAACAATCCTAAAATTTGTATGGAATCAGAAAAGACCCCGAATCGCCAAGGAAATGTTGAAAAAGAAAGACAAAGCTGGGGGCATCACGTTGTCTGATTTCAAGCTATATTACAAAGCAGTGATCACCAAGACAGCATGGTACTGCACAAAAACAGACATATAGACCAATGGAACAGAGTAGAGAGCCCAGATATGGACCCTCAATTCTATGGTCAAATAATCTTCAACAAAGGAGGAAAAAATATTCAGTGGAAAAAAGACAGTCTCTTCAATAAATGGGTAAATGGTGCTGGGAAAATTGGACAGCTATATACAGAAGAATGAAACTCGACCATTCTCTAACACCATACACAAAGATAAACTCAAAATGGATGAAAGACCTCAATGCGAGACAGGAATCCATTAAAATCCTAGAGGCAGTACATAGGCAGTAACCCCTTTGACATCGGCCACAGCAACTTCTTTCAAGATTCATCTCCAAAGGCTAGTGAAACAAAAGCAAAAATGAAACTTTTGGGACTTCATCAAGATAAAAAGCTTCTGCACGGCAAAGGAAACAGTCAACAAAACAAAGAAGCAACCCACAGGATGGGAGAAGATATTTGCAAATGACACTACAGATAAAGGGCTGGTATCCAAGATCTATAAAGAATTTCTCAAACTCAACACCCAAAAAACAAATAATCAAGTCAAAACAGACACTTCTCCAAAGAAGACATACAAATGGCTAACAGACACATGAAAAAATGTTCAACATCATTAGCCATCAGGGAAATTCAAATCAAAACCACATTGAGATACCACCTTACACCAGTTAGAATCGCAAAAATTTACAAGGCAAGAAACAACAAATGTTGGAGAGGTTGTGGAGAAAGGGGAACCCTCTTACACTGTTGGTGGGAATGCAAGTTGGTACAGCCAATTTGGAAAACAGTGTGGAGGTGCCTCAAAAAATTAAAAATAGAACTATCCTATGACCCAGCAATTGCACTACTGGGTATTTACCCCAAAGACACAGATGTAGTGAAAAGAAGAGCCATATGCACCCCAATGTTCATAGCAGCAATGTCCACAATAGCCAAACTGTGGAAAGAGTCGAGATGCCCTTCAACAGATGAATGGATAAAGAAGATGTGGTCCATATATACGATGGAATATTACTCAGCCATCAGAAAGGATGAATACCCAACTTTTACATCAACATGGATGGGACTGGAGGAGATTATGCTAAGTGAAATAAGTCAAGCAGAGAAAGTCAATTATCATATGGTTTCACTTATTTGTGGAACACAAGGAATAGCATGGAAGACATTAGGAGAAGGAAGGGAAAAACAAAGGGGGGGAATTGGAGGGAGAGATAAAACATGAGAGACTACAGACTCTGAGAAACAAACTGAGGGTTTTAGAGGGGAGGGGGGGTGGAGGGGATGGGTTAGCCCGGTGGTAGGTATTAAGGAGGGCACGTACTGCATGGAGCAACTGGGTGTTATACAAAAACAATGAATCGTTGATCACTACATCAAAAACTAATGACGTATTGTATGGTGACTCACATAACATAATAAAAAAATAAAATAAAATAAAATAAAAAAATATTTAATTTCTTCCCAGTACACAGCAAAGTGAATATACAAAGGAAAGATTAATAAGTGTTTGTTGAAGTTTCTGAGAATAAAAATAGTACTTTTATCTTCTCACTCCTCAAATTAGAAACCGTAGACATTTATTGCTTATAGTCACACTTTTCCTGAAGATGTTACAAAAGCTTTTTTAAATACATTTTTTATGCTCAAAAAGACTTAATGTTTTCTATTTTTCTTACCAGCATACTTTTTAATATGAATGGGTTTATAATCTAAATGCTAATAAATAAATAAATAAATAGATAGATAAATAAATAAAAATCTAAATGGTGAAATACTGTAACATAAAATTACGTTTAATGTAATAACTTCTGTAACAATTTTGACTATTCTGAGATCTGGATGGGTTGACAGTGCAATACCAAGTGGTACTTTTACATTGTTCCTCCTGTACTCTGTTTTTTAAAATCATAGACATTGTTGAAAATCCAGTTTTACATGTTAGCCAAACTGAAACAGCTCTATTAATAATAGTTATACTAAGTTTAAATATTCTGGGAGAAATGAGATAAACCACTGAAATATAGCCTTCATGTCTCTAGGATCCTCTCTTTTCCCTTTAGACTAAAAAGAAATCGCAAAACTAACCATGGCTGAAAAAAGGGATTTGTGAAGAGCATTCCTAAACTGTAAAATCTGGGGCTATGGTTTTGCCAAACAGAATGTTAAAAGGACATTATCTGAAGACTAAATAACCTATGAAAACTTCCCAGATCAACATCAGACTGTCAGCAATTGGAAATGACTTTCCATTAGCAATTTTAAAAACAAGGTGAATGGATGGAACTAGAGGGAATTACGCTAAGTGAAATAAGTCAATCAGAGAAAGACAATTATCATATGGTTTCACTCATATGTGGAATTTAAGGAACAAGGTAGAGGATCATAGCAGAAGAGAGGGGAAAAAATCAAACAAGATGAAACCAGAGAGGGAGATAAACCATAAGAGATTCTTAATCTTAGGAAACAAACTGAGGGCTTCTGGAGGGGAAGGGGGTGGGGGGATGGGGTAACCAGGGGATGGACATTAGGGAGGGTATATGTTGTAATGAGCACTGGGTATTATATAAGACTGATGAATCACAGACCTGTACCCTTGAAACAAATAATACATTATATGTTAATTAACTGAATTTAAATTAAAAAATAAAAAATTAAAATTAAAAAAATAAAAATTTTTAAAAAAGAAAAAGAAAACAAGGTTAAAAGTGAAGTATCCACATTTAATTAGATTATTTCTAGTATAAGATTTCAGCATATACTATTATAAATTGTAAATTTTTCACGATTTTTTTCCAAATTTTTAGTTGTTGTTACATAGAAATAAAATTTATTTTCTGTTTGACTTTGTATCCTGAGATTTTCTAAATTTACCCATGAATTGCAATCATTTATTTGTAGCAACTTTTTGATTTTCTATATAGACAACCATACTGTCTGTAAGTAGTACTTTTATTTCTTCTTTTTTTCCATTTTTAAAAATTAACATGGGGTACCTGGGTGGCTCAGTTGGTTGGACATCTGCCTTCAGCTGGGGTCATTATCCCGGGGTCCTGGGATAGAGTCCTGTGGGCTCCCTGCTTAGCAGGGAGTCTGCTTCTCCCTCTGCCCCTCCCCCCTGCTCATGTTCTCTCTCTCGCTCACTCTCTCTGTCTCTCAAATAAATGAATAAAATCTTTAAAAAAATTAACATATAATTCACAGACCATAAAATTCACACTTTTAAAGTATACCATTCATGGTTCTTTTTATTTTATTTTTTTAGATTTTTAAAAATTTATTTATTTGATAGAGAGAGAGCACAAGCAGGGGGAGTAGCAGGCAGAGGGAGAGGGAGAAGCAGGCTCCCCACTGAGCAAGGAGCCCATACACAAGAAGGGGGAGTGGGAGAGGGAGAAGCAGGCTCCCCGCTGAGCAGGGAGCTCAATGTGGGGCTCCATCCAGGACCCGGGATCATGACCTGAGCCAAACGTAGAAACTTAACTGACTGAGCCACCCAGGTGCTCCAATTTAGTGGTTTTTTAGAATATTCAGAAGGCTGTGCAACAACCACCAGTACCTAATTCCAGAAAAATTTCATTATCCCAAAAAGAAACCCTGTACCCATTAGCATTTATTCCCTATTCTCTACTCTGGCCAGCTCCTGTCACCCACTAACCAACTTTTTCCTGAGTGTTGCTTTTGCTAAAATTCATTTATTACACAATCACTGTGTGGTTATTATGTGTTAGGCACTGTTTTAGGTATCAAGGATTCAATATTAAACCAAAGTTCCTCCTTTTGAGGAGAAAGAATAACAATTAAAAAATATCTTGGGCGCCTGGGTGGCTCAGATGGTTAAGCATCTGCCTTCTGCTCAGGTCATGATCTCAGGGTCCTGGGATCGAGCCCCACATGGCCCCCTGCTCTGCGGGGAGCCTGCTTCTCCTTCTGCCTCTGCCTGCCATTCCATCTGCTTGTGTGTGCTCTCTCTCTGTCAAATAAATAAATAAAATCTTTAAAATAAATAAATAAAATTAAAGATATCTTTACAGTAAAAGAAATATATATTCAGATACATTATCCAGATACATAATTGAGTAGGATGCAAAAGATGCATAGATTTTTTACAATAAAACTTGGGACTGACAAGTTTTCCTCATTGTAGCAGGTCATTTTGAGCTATGCCCCAGACCTCTCTAGTAATATGCTTTTAGTCTCCTGTGCTGCTCCAGCCAACACAGGTACTTCATAGGAAGAGGCTAAAAAAACTGCTATAGTGTTCATCTATAATGAAGGGATATATGTGTGTGTGTGTGTGTGTGTATGTGAGATATATATATATAAAATTATAGATTAAGTTAGTAAACCAAAGTCTTGGTTTCTAGCCTAAGCATAAATACTGCCCAAGGCAATTAATTATAAGTTAGTATACAATGGCTTCATCCATCCATCAACAAATATTTATTGAACTTCTCCTTAGTTCACTATGAAAGACACAAAAATATGTAAGACATACAACACTGATCTTAAAAATTTACTCAAATCACTACAGTATATAAGCAAGTGTAGTAATACATTGAGAGTTTCAAATAGACACAGAAAAGGTAAATCACTTCTGGAAAATAAGAAAATTTTTCCATTATGGAAATTTGTTCATTTTGTAAACAAAATGAGATCTTTTATAAAAATGTTTATGTCAGCCTAGAATTTACACTTCGATCATCTAAGTCTTTGATACCTACAAATACGCCCAGATATCAAAAAAAGAGCTGAATTAATCTATTTTTTTTTTAAGATTTTATTTACTTATTCATGAGAGAGAGAGAGAGGCAGAGGGAGAAGCAGGTTCCCAAGGAGCAGGGAGCCCGACGTGGGACTCGATCCCAGGACTGTGGGATCATGACCTGAGCCTAAGGCAGACGCTTAATGACTGAGCCACCCAGGCGCCCCTGAATTAATCTATTATCCAGTGTAAATACAAGAAACTGTATTGACTTACTTTTCAGTGCCTCATTCAGTTGTGCCTTGTGGTTAGCTGCATGATACCAGACGATCTCAGCGCCATCTTCTGTTGTGATCAGGTTATTTCTCAGAAAATATTCTAGTATATTTTCACTCCAAGATCCTAAAACAACATGTATATCAAAACGAATGGATTGTTTTTTATGATGCAAACATTTTTAAATAAGAATGGGCAGAACATACTTTGGGGCAGAACATAAAGTAATTAAACTGGGAATAATATAAGGTCTTAAAAATTGAGAACAAGTATTATGATGTGCAGGTATATATTATATATACAAGCATGCTATATATAAGTAATAATTAGTAAGCATATAGGATAGTCTATCTGAAACTCAGAAGCATGAGGAAGTATGGAGGAAGAAAAAGAAATGGGAAGAAGCAGATATTTTAAAGCAAGAATTTTCCATGATATTGTCTCTAATCCTGGACTATAAATAAGTAAAATGTATGTGAAGTATATTAAAAGCTATATTAAAACTTCTTAAATTTTGTGCAACTTAATTGTTTTATCCACCTGAGACCCCATTCTATATTTATGTTAATTTAGAATCTTGTAAGTGTATTCACCTTCAGATTATGAATCTCAACATTTATATGAGTGACCAAACTCCTGAATTAGTAATTATAGACTTATCTAGCATGTACAAATACAGATAATGCCCATATCTATCAACTACTTTTTGGCTCACCAGATTTTCTCTTAATTAAGCCTTAAAATATGCGAGTTAATCAAGACTAAAATACTTGAATCCAAGTCTACTCCACACTATGTCATATCCCAATATAACAACGAGAAAACTAGTTATCTACCTAATTCTTGTTTATTCATTTAAACATTTTAGTGCCTACCAATTGGCTGTAAATTCCTTATGCATGAGATTATGTCTTCTATTAATTATTTATTAACTCTGCCTAATAACTGTTAAAAACCTACAAATGGCCAGCAGAAACTGCCAATAAGACATTGCGAAAAAATAAATTTTGATTAGAGAATGGAGGGACACATAAAGAGAACTTCTAACTAATATGCATGGAACTTAGCAACCACTCTGTATATTGGGCTACAGAATAAAGGTGAGAGTTAGCTGCAGCATCCACTATAGCCCAAAACATATGGCTCTATTTAGCATATGCAACAGTCACAGACTATTCAGACTTAGATGAAAATACATAGCAATTTTTAAAATATTTGAGTTAGGCATTTTTAGAAGGCAAATTATAGGCTAAAACAGAAATGTCCTACAATGGGAAAATAATTAAAACATAGTACATCTTCATGATAAAATATGTGACTGATACGGCTGTTAAAAAATGTTTTTGAGATATACCAAAAGTCTCACAGAAATGGTAATCATGCATATTATTACAAAAAAACCAGAAGTTAATTGTGCATATTGGATATATCTGTGGCACCTTACCACTAGACACACTGCATTCACAATTTTTATAAGGGCAACTTACAAATTAACAATTAAATACCATAATTCCAGCAATTAAAAACATTTGAAGTAAAAAGTTCTCCTTGCCCTATTAATGGGTGAAACTGACCTTACACTTACCCACAACAGTGTATGTATTTGGAATTTAAGAAGGCTCCAATTACCTATGATCTAGTGTATTATTACCATTTTAACTAGGCTATAACTGAAAATAGGACAAAGAGAAAGTCAAAATTAGTTGTAATTTTTTAATTAGGACTTTTTGGGAAGTAGTTTTAGGTTTATAGAAGATGTGCCCTCCCCTAATTTTTTTACATCTTTTTGAGTGATGGAAATGTTTTAAAATTGATTGTGGTGATGGTTACACAACTCTGATAAACTAAAAACCACCATATTATATATGCTTTTTTTTTTTTTAAAGATTTTATTTATTTATTTGAGAGAGAGAGAGACAGCAAGAGAGGGAACACACGTAGGGGGAGTGAGAGAGGGAGAAGCAGGCTTCCCGCCGAGCAGGGAGCCCGATCTGTGCCCTATCCCAGGACCCCGAGATCATGACCTGAGCTGAAGTCAGATGCTTAACAACCGAGCCACCCAGGCGTCCCTTCTATATGCTTTAAATAAGTGAATTGTATGGTATGGAAATTATATCTCAGTGAAGATTTTAATTTAATTTTATTATGTTATGTTAATCACCATACATCATTAGTTTTTGACGTAGCGTTCCACGATTCCTTGTTTGTGTATAACACCCAGTGCTCCATTCAGTACGTGCCCCCCTTAATACCCATCACCAGGCCAAACCATCCCCCCACCCCTCTCCCCTCTAGAACCCTCAGTTTGTTTCTCAGAGTCCATAGTCTCTCATGGTTCGTCTCCCCCTCCGATTTCCCCCCTTCATTTTTCCCTTCCTACTATCTTCTCTCTCTCTCTTTTTTTTTAACATATAATGTATTATTTGTTTCAGAGGTACAGGTCTGTGATTCATCAGTCTTACACAATTCACAGGGCTCACCACAGCACATACCCTCCCCAATGTCTATCACCCAGCCACCCTATCCTTCCCACCCCCCACCACTCCAGCAACCCTCAGTTTGTTTCCTGAGATTAAGAATTCCTCATATCAGTGAGATCATATGATACATGTCTTTCTCTGATTGACTTATTTCGCTTAGCATAATACCCTCTAGTTCCATCCACGTCATTGCAAATGGCAAGATTTCAGGTTTTTTTGATGGTTGCATAATATTCCATTATATATATATACCACATCTTCTTTATCCATTCATCTGTCGATGGACATCTTGGCTCTTTCCATAGTTTGGCTATTGTGGACATTGCTGCTATAAACATCAGGGTGCACGTACCCCTTTGGATCACTACATTTGTATCTTTGGGGTAAATACCCAGTAGTGCAATTGCTGGCTCGTAGGGTAGCTCTATTTTCAACTTTTTGAGGAACCTCCATACTGTTTTCCAGAGTGGCTGTACCAGCTTGCATTCCCACCAACAGTGTAGGAGGGTTCCCCCTTCTCCGCATCCTCGCCAACACCTGTCATTTCCTGAGTTGTTAATTTTAGCCATTCTGACTGGTGTGAGGTGGTATGTCATGGAGGTTTTAATTTGGATTTCCCTGATGCCGAGCGATGTTGAGCACTTTTTCATGTGTCTGTTGGCCATTTGGATGTCTTCTTTGGAAAAGTGTCTGTTCATGTCTTCTGCCCATTTCTTGATTGGGTTATTTGTTCTTTGGGTGTTGAGTTTGATAAGTTCTTTATAGATTTTGGATACTAGCCCTTTATCCGATATGTCATTTGCAAATATCTTCTCCCATTCTGTCGGTTTTCTTTTGGTTTTGTTGACTGTTTCCTTTGCTGTGCAAAAGCTTTTTATCTTGATGAAGTCCCAATAGTTCATTTTTGTTCTTGCTTCCCTTGCCTTTGGCGATGTTTCTAGGAAGAAGTTGCTGCGGCTGAGGTCGAAGAGGTTGCTGCCTGTGTTCTCCTCTAGGATTTTGATGGACTCCTGTCTCACATCTAGGTCCTTCATCCATTTTGAGTCTATTTTTGTGTGTGGTGTAAGGAAATGGTCCAGTTTCATTCTTCTGCATGTGGCTGTCCAATTTTCCCAACACCATTTGTTGAAGAGACTGTCTTTTTTCCATTGGACATTCTTTCCTGCTTTGTTGAAGATTAGTTGACCATAGAGTTGAGGGTCCATTTCTGGGCTCTCTGTTCTGTTCCATTGATCTATGTGTCTGTTTTTATGCCAGTACCATACTGTCTCGATGATTACAGCTTTGTAATAGAGCTTGAAGTCTGGAATTGTGATGCCACCAGGTTTGCTTTTCTTTTTCAACATTCCTCTGGCTATTCGGGGTCTTTTCTGGTTCCATACAAATTTTAGGATTTTTTGTTCCATCCCCTTGAAAAAAGTTGATGGTATTTTGATAGGGATTGCATTAAATGTGTATATAAAGATTTTTTAAAAAGAAAAAGTTAAAAAAACACATTTACCCTTTGACCCAGAAATTCTACTTTCATAAACTTATCCCATAGACAGATATGCTTATATGTGGGAAATGACACATTTGATGCAAAGATATTTGCTGTCACATTGTTTGTAATAGCAAGAGTGAAAATAACCTAAATATCCATCAACAGTGGATTCATTAAATAATGGTATATCCATGCAAAGGAACATTATGCAGCCATTAAAAAGAATGAGGCAAATCCGTATATATTGACACAATCTTAAAGATATGTTAAGTGGGAAAAAAGCACAATGGAGAACAATTTGTATGGGTACTGTGGCAGGAAGAATAATGACCCCCACCCAAAGATGTCCACATCCTAATTCCTGTAAACTGTGAATATGTTATATTACATAGCAAGGGTAATTAAGGTGACAAACAGAATTAAGGTTGCTACTCAGCTGACTTTGAGGTGGGGAGATGAGCTGGGATTATCCAGGTGGGTCCACTGAATCACAAGATCCTTATAAGTGAAAGAGAGAGGCAGGAGAGTCTGTGTCAGAGTGATACAATGTGAAAAAGACTGAACCAGCCATTGCTGCCTCTGAAATGGAGGAAGAGACCATGAGCCAAGGAACTCAAGCAGTCTCCAGAGGATGGTAAAGGCAAAAACACTGATCTCTCCTAGAGCTTCCAGAAGGAACGCAGTCATGCTGCCACTTTGATTTTAGGTGAGACCATTTCAGACTTCTGACCTACAGAACTATAAGATAATAAGTTTGTGCTGTTCTAGCAACTAAAAACTAATGCTCTAAAAAAGTAGTTTGTATATTAAAAAAAGTTGGAGAAAACCAAAAAAGAGATACATAGTATATAGTGGCGTGTATACTATGTTCTTTTTTTTTTTTTTTAAAGATTTTATTTATTTATTTGACAGAGAGAGACACAGCGAGAGAGGGAACACAAGCAGGGGGAGTGAGAGAGGGAGAAGCAGGCCTCCCGTCGAGCAGGGAGCCCGATGCAGGGCTCGATCCCAGGACCCCAGGATCATGACCTGAGCTGAAGGCAGACGCTTAACCATCTGAGCCACCCAGGTGCCCCGTGTATACTATGTTCTTAAAAGTCAGGATTGTTAGTGTCAATCAAGAGAAGAGGCAGAGCTGAAATAAAAGCATTTAGTTGGGGTGTGAAAATTGCAATTTGGGGAGTTTTTTAAAAAACTCAAAGCCAGGGGTTTTTAAAGACAAAAAAAAAGCTTCTATATATTGTTTACAAAAAATTTTAATTGGTCTTGATGGCAGAAAATTAATCTTAGCTAAACATAATTGGTTGCTAAGGCTATCACTAAGAAAAAGTCCGTTACTGCAGTAAGTTGCAGGTATTCATGCAGACTCCTTGGAATATTTGCAGTTTAGCCCAGTTCAAAAGTTCAGGGTTCTACCTGATGAGAATGTGCATAAGGCCCTCCTCCTTAATGGCCTTCTGGCTCCATTTTAAAACCCCTTGACATAAGTTATTCCATTTTATTTTACCAGTCACATTAGAAAATATATCAAAAAGTTACTATTGGCATTGTGTGGACTTTTTTTCCTACTTCAATGTATTTTACAAATGTTCTACAATGAGCATGTATTATGTTCACAATCAGGAAAAAACTTAGGCTGAAAAAAGAATATGTCACCAAAGCTGTCTAATGTGACTACTTAGGTTTATGTAAAAGATACTGTAACCCTCTGGGGGCCCCTGGGTGGCTCAGTCAGTTAGGGCCCCTGGGTAGCTCAGTAAAACATCTGCCTCTTGATTTCAGCTCAGGTCATGATCTCAGGGTCCTGGGATCGAGCCCCGCATCCAGCTCCTTGCTCAGCAGGGAATCTGCTTAAGATTCTCTCCCTCTCCCTCTCCAGCCCCCTTGATATCTCTCAAATAAATAAATCTTTAAAAAAAAAAGATAATGTAACCTTCTGGAGTAGAATGCCTGGTTTAAAACACCTCTAACTCTGGGGTGAAGGGACAGGGACACACTAATTACCAGCTTCTGAAAATTGTATAACAAAAAGCTGGAATAATTCTTGACCACATCCCTTTGTCTTCATTTCTCACTCTCACCCAATTCCAAGAGAAATCGGACTGACCAAAACTACTCCCCATTTGATCGAATGAAATTACAGATCAGGTAAATGTCACTTTCAACCAGGACCTCAAGATGCAACAGTCTACCCCCCTCACCCACTCCTTTCCAACATCATACTAGAAGTACTAGTTATGCACCAAGACAATAAAAGTAAATAAAAAGTATACAGATTGGGGAAGAAGATATAAAACAGTCTTTGTTCACAGATGACATGATTATATATGCAAAGAATCTGAAAGAATCTACACAAAAACTCCCAGAATTAATAAGTGATTGTTGCAAGATTGAAGGATACAAGGTTAATATATAAAAGTCAATTGTTTTTCTACTTACCAGCAAAAAACAAGTGGAATTTGAAATGAAAAACACTATACCATTTACATTAGCACCCAAAAAGCCAAAAATACTTAGGTATAAACCTAACAAAATATGTCTAAGACCTATAAAAAGAAAACCACAAAACTCTGATAAATGAAATCAAAGAACTAAATGGAGATATTCCATGTTCATGGATAGAAAGACTCAATATTGTCAAGATGTCAGTTCTTCCAACTTGATGTATAGATTCAAGCAATCACAATCAAAATCCCACTAAGTTATTTTATAGATATTGACAAACTGATTCAAAAGTTTATATGGAGGGCCTAAAAACCAGAATAGCCAACACAATCCTGAGGGAGAATAACAAAGAAGTGACACTACCCAACATCAAGACTTACTATAAAGCTACGGTAATTAAGTCAGGGCAGTATTGGTGAAAAAACAGACACATAGATCAATGGAATAGAACAGACAGCCCTGAAGTAAACACCCTGTAAATATAGAGTCAACTTATCTTTGACAAAGGAACAAAGGCAATACAATGGAGTAAAGATAATCTTTGTAACAATGATGCTGGAACAACTGGACATCCACATGGAAAACAATGAATCTAGAAACAGACCTTACATCCTTCACAAAAATTAAATGCAAAACTATAAAACTCCTATAAGATAATATAGGAGAAAACCTAGATGACCTTGGGTATGGTCATGACTTTTTAGATACAACACCAAAGGCACCATCCATAAAAGACATAATAGGTAAGCTAGACCTCATTAAAATGAAAAAACTTTTGCTCTACAAAAGTCACTATCAAGAAAATGAGAAGACAAGCCAAAGACTGGCAGAAAATATTTGCAAAAGGCACATCTGATATTGGACTGTTATCCAAAATATTAATACTTAAAACTCAAACAATAAGAAAATAAACTTTACTTTAAAAATGGGCCAATGACTTTATCACCAAATATAAAGAAATGTCAAGCATTTGAAAAAGTGCTCCACGTAATATGTCATCAGAGAAACACAAAAGAATAATGAGGTACAACAACCCACCTATTAGAATGGCCAAAATCTGGAACACTGACAACACCGAATGCTGGTGAGAGTGGAGCAACAGGAACTTTCATTCACTGTTGGTGGGAATGCAAAACGGTACAGCCACTTTAAAAGTTAGGCAGTTTCTTACAAAACTAAACATACTCTTACCATACAATCCAACAATTGTGCTCCTTGATATTTACCCGAAGGAGTTGAAAACTTAAGTCCATACAAAAACCTGCACATAGATGTTTACATCGGCTTTATTCATAACTGCCAAAAATTAGAAGCAACCAAGATGTCTTTCAATGGGTGAATAGATAAATAGATAAATAAACGTTGCTACATCCAGACAACTGACCAGGAGTATTACTCAGTGCTAAAAAGAAATGAGCTCTCAAGTCATGGAAGAACCTTAAATGCATACTATTAAGTGAAAGAAGTCAATTTGAAAAGGCTACATACTGTATGATTCCAACTACATGACATTCTGGAAAAGACAAAACAATGATCAGTGGTTGTAGGAGGTGGGTGTGAATAAGTGGAGCACAGAGGATTTGGGGATCAGTGGAACTATTTTGTATGATACCATAATGAGGGATACAAGGCATTATACACTTGTCTAAACCAAAAGAACGTACACCACCAACAGTGAACCCAAAAGTAAAATATGGATACTTTGATTATGATGTGTCAACGTAGATGCCCAAGAATAGGAACTGTTGATAATGGGGAGGCTCTACATATGTTCAGGTAAGTGCTATATGGAGAATCTGTCTTCCAGGGCAATTACCCTATGAACCCAAAACTACCCTAAAAAAGAATTCCTTGTTAAAAAGGGCCCAATATTCTTGCTATTCTTGGCCGCCTCACTGGCTTTTCTCTTAACACCCACGCGAGGAACCAACATTCTAGGCCAGTCCATTGTGCGCGCTCTGAGAATGCAGACCCCCATCAGCAACTGGGAGTGGTGCTGCCAGGGGAGTCTCTCAAAGCGCTCCAACTATAGGCCGCAGGCCAGAGAAAGTGCAGGGCTGCGAGCCAATCGTGTGCAGCCCTTCAGGGACCCACAGACGCGGGATCCGCGCTTACCAGGGCCCCCAGCGGTCGCTGTCATGGCGACGGCCAACCGCGGAGGCGCGGAGCCGTGGGCCACCGCGGCGGACCTTCACAGGTGGCGTGGAAACCCTGGAAACCCTGGAAACCCGACTCAACAAACGACACACTGTACACAAAGAAGCCGCCTCCCACGACCCACCGACCTCCGAGCTGAGGTTTCCAAGCGGAGGCGGAAAGAGAAGCGGTGCGCACGCGCAGAGGCTGAGGCTCGAGTTTCCCCAGCGCGCAGTCTCCTGGCTGGTGTTCGCTGTCCAAGTGTCGCGCGAATTGCTCTTTTGAAAGATAGAAAACGGGTAGTTCCGAAGAACTCTACGTCAGGGAAGGCGGAGGATGAAGCCCCGAGTTTGAAAGAAGTCACTGGTGTGGGGTACGATTTTCCAAAGTTGGATATATTTTCTCTTTTTGATTTTAGTAACATCGTAAAATGACATAGAATCATTTCTCCATAAATATGAGTGTTTCTTCACAAGGTTACAAAAGTGATAACTTGAAAGTTTTCTGCCTCCCTCTTCCTCTCTACCAGGGTTCATTCAGGAAACACTTGTAGCACTGGATTCTCTCACCCATTGCCTTTTTTGCCCACAACTCCTTACTTTCCGCAGCCAAGCTGAAGCTAGAGGAAAGACCTCAGGGGAAATCAGAGCACTGACATTTTCTGGTCCTGTGACTCTAATGCAGCTCAGTCAGTGGTAAAGTTAGGATGACACATCACCTGACACATAACGCAAATGGCAGCCCTTCAGATTTTAATATATTTTAGTCTTTCCACACTTGGGTTGTAATTATTTCCATTTGTCTTCAGTCAGGCTTCCAGTATTCTCTGAATGTTCTCTAGCTGAATCAAAAAGATTTCTAGAGTTTCAGAAAACACTAAATTCTAATGGTTTCAGCGGTGTTTTTTTTTTTAAGAAAAAATCTTTGAGATATACAGTTGGTTGACTCCTATTTGATTTGTAGTTCCCTAATGATAAAAAAATGTTATACATTTAAAGTGTCCAAGTCACTGTATTCATGGAATTTTGCAACCACACCACAACCAACTTAAGAACATTTTCATCACCCCAGAGAAGTTACTTTCCATTTTTCTCCCAACCCTATGCAACCACAAATCTGCTTTTTGTCTCTATGGATTTGCCTATGCTGGACACTTCACGTAAATGAAATCATACAATGTTAGTCTTTTGTGACTGGCTTCTTTCATTTAGCATATGTTGGCAAGGTCCCTCAGTATTGTAGCATGCATCAGTACTTCATTCTTTATGGCCAACTAAAATTCCATTGTTTGTATATACCACACTTTCTTTGTCCATTCATCAATTAATGGACATTTGCATTGTTTCTGCTTTCTGGCTACTAATAACTAATACTGCTTATAAGCATTCATGTATAGATTCTGTGTGGAAGTATGTGGAAGGTATTTCTCTTGAAGTAGAACTGCTGGTTCATTTGGTAACTTTATGTTTAACTTTTTGAGGAACTGCCAGTTTTTATTTATTTTATTTTACTTTATTTTATTTATTTATTTGATAGAGACAGCACGAGTGGGAGGGACAGAGAGGGAGAGAGAGAATCTCAAGCTGACTCCATACTGAGTGTGGGGCCCGACACAGGGCTCGATTTCATGACCCTGAGATCATGACCTGAGCCGAAACCAAAAGTCGGATGCTTTAACTGACTGCGCCAACCAGGCACCCCTGCCAAACAGTTTTTAAAGGCAGCTATTCCCATTTTACATTCTCTCCCGCAAGGCATAAGAGTTCCAATTTCTCTATATCCTCAAGAATAATTGTTATTTTCTGTTGATTTTATAAAAATTGTAGCCATCCAAGTGCATAATGAAGTAGTATCTCATTCTAGTCTTGATTTGCATTTCCCTAGTGATTAATAATGTTGAGCATATTTTCAAGTGCTTATTGACTATATATTTTCTTTGGAGAAATGTTTATTCAAATCATTTGCTCATTTAAAAAAAATATTTATTTATTTATTTGAGAGAGAGAGAGAGAGAGGGAGCATGCAAGCTGGGGGAGGAGCAGAGGGAGAGAGAGAGAGTGAGAATCCCAAGCATATTCCATGCTGAGAGCAGTGGTAAAATTAGGATGTAGGGTTCAATCTCATGACCCTGAGATCATGACCTGAGCTGAAACCAAGAGTCGGACACTTAACTGACTGAGCACCCACCCGCCCCTTTTTGCTCATTTTTAGTTGGGTCATTTGTATATACCACAATTCAATTTGTATATACCACAATTCAATTCAATTCAATGTAATTCAGAGTTTTTGAGAATTGAGAATTTAAATATTATATACCTTCGTTCCCTTTAGCTGCTTAAAAAATTTTTTTTGTTGAATTGTAAAAATTCTTTATGAAGTCTGACTCCCAGTCCCTTAACATAGATGATTTGCAAATATTTTCTCCCATTTTGTAGGTTGTCTTTTCACTTCCTCGATGATATCAGCTGCACTTCAAAAGTTTTTATGGCCTATTGGTTATGGTATTAGGTCAGTTTTCATAGATTTTATAGTTACGAATTGATTCAATTAAAATTACTCTTCACTGTTCATTTGTTAGAGCTGTGCACTGAAGTATGTGGCATGAAATGATGATGGCTGAGATTTGGTTGAAGGTACTCCAGCAAAGAAATAAAGGGTAGATGAAGCAAAAGTAGAAAATCTTGAAAACTGTTGAATCTGAGGTTTGTTGTAGGATGGGTACATGGAGCTATATCATACTATTTTCTCTACTTTTGAGTAGGAGAAAATATATTTTTATACCAAATACGTATCTAATTACTTTTTTTTTTGGCACAAAGGAAAGGTTTCATATATTAAGGGTATATGGTACCTTGAGGAAAGAATAGCAGATATACAGAGCCTTATGAGATTAGAATGTGAAAATTGGGCATTGACCTGAAAGTTTGGAGATACTTTTGATGATATATATAAATAGGAATAAAGAGTGTATTGTTAGTTCTGAGTAACCCAATCTGGGTAGAAGTGGTGACTATACATATTAGAGGAGTGGAATAAGGTGAAGCCATTTGTGGAAGCATGACCTTTGATTCAGTTTACATAACTCACTCTTGTAGTAAGAGCGTAGCTGGCCTTAGAATTTAGTTATTTTCCAGTCAGCACTTATGTGTGTCTTGTTTGTTTATTTGTGTGTATACATATATGTAAAAAAATTTTTTACATGTATGGTTGACCCTGAACAATGTGGAGACATGGAGGGTTAGGGGCACTGACCTCCTGCACAGTTGAAAATCTGTGTATAACTTTTGACTCCCCTAAACCTTAGCTACTGATAGCCTGCTGTTGACCCGAAGCCTCACCAATAATATAAGCAGTCGATTAATACACATTTTGTATGTCATATGTATTGTATACTGTACTCTTACAATAAAGTAACCTAGAGAGAAGAAAATTAAGAAAATCATTAAAAAATCATAAGAGAAAATAACATTTACAGTACTTCCTGAATCAAAAAAATCTGTGTAAAAGTAGACCTGCATAGTTCAAGCCGATGTTGTTCAAGGGTCAACTGTGTATGTATTTATATATATATAATATTTATAAATATTAATTTGTTTACTATATTAAATATATTTTTTACAGTTTTCTGGTCTCTATTTTGTTATTTACAAGTTTTATGCCAGCCCAATTGCTTATTCTTTTAAGTTTAAAGCAGTCTATTTTCACTCTCTGGTTCCCTCTAATTACTTTTTAGATAAGCCTGCATTGATAGCCTCCACTTACTTGATATCCATTTCTCAGGCTTATTCTGCAGTTCAGGAGACTTTTTTAAACCAAAAGATGCTTAATGTCATCTGCCAAATTTGGAGTCTTTGCAATATGTGCTCTCTTCTACATAACTTAATGCTAAAATCTGAGGATCCCACTAATTATAAATTCTCTAAAATGTGATCAAAAACAAAACTAATGTAATCCAATGTAATTCAGGGTTTTTGAGAATTGAGAATTTAAATATTATATACCTTGGTTCCCTTTAGCTGCTTAAAAAAATTTTTTTTTAATTTAACAGATTTGTCAGGCATTTTTGCCACTTCACCCAGTTAGCTGTGTTTACTTACAGTGTTAAACAATTCATGAAAACACATATATTTCATGGGGTTTAAAATAAACCTTAGACATCATGTAGAATGTAAGCATTGGTTATAGTGAGAAGGGCAATGGTCAGAAGGAGACTTGGATTCTAATTTCAGCTATATGCCTCTAGCTATATAAGTAGTCTCTGTGCCCTTTAACTAGGAATTCATTTTGTTAGTAAAAGTAGGGACATTTCATTAGATGACCTTAATGCTTTTTTTTCTGGTTCTGAAATTACAAGCAGATCCATCAAAAATGTGCATAAATTTAATACAGCTTACTTCAGTTTGGAGAGTCCTAATTGCTAGAAAGTTTCTCCTTAAATTTCAGTAGTTAGTTCCTAGATGTGTGACTTTAGGCAAGTTATTCTCTTATTACTTCGTCTATGAAATGCAATAATAAACCACAAGGTAAATTTTCTTTTACTAAAGTCTGCTCTGTCTGATAATTACCAAAGCCACTCCAGGCTTTTTAAAAAAAATTTTTAGTGCTTGCATGGTATATTTTTTCCCCATCTTTTTACTTTTTAGCCTATATATTCCATTATGTTTCAGATAGTTTCTTGTAGATAGTATACAATCAAGTTTTTTTTTTTAGCTGATCTCTGTGTTTTAATTACCATATTAGACCATTTAAGTTTAATACAATTTTTTATATTGTTGGATTTAGGTCTACCATTTATCATTAATTGTCTGCTTTTCACTCCTGTTTTCCTTTCTGGTCTCCTTTTGATTTTTTTTTTATTATTATTATTTTACAGAATTTCATTTTAATTTATATATTGGCTTTTAAAAATATCTCTCCATGCATATATTTTTTAATTACTCTAGAGATTTTTTTTTAAAGATTTTATTTATTTGAGAGAGAGAATGAGAGAGAGCACGAGTGGGGGGTGGGCAGGGAGAGGGAGAAGCAGGCTCCCTGCTGTGGGGCTCAATCCCAGGACCCCAGGATCACGACCCGAGGGGAAGGCAGACGCTTAACTGACTGAGCCACCCAGGCGTCCCTCTAGAGATTATTGCATACCAAACTTTTTGCAGTCTACTTAGAATTTTTCACCATTTCAAGTGAAATACAGAAACCTTACTACCATATAGGTCCCTTTACTCTCCTCCCATTAGGATGTTGTTCTCATATGTATTAGATCTATATATGTTGAACATCCATCAGACAGTGTTATAAATTTTTTATTTCAGTAGTTATACATATCTTAACAAACTTAAAAGGTGAAAAAATAGTCTATTTATTCAAATATTACCATTTCTGTTGCTCTTTCTTCTTTCTTGGCATTCCAGTGTTCCCTTTGATATCATTTTACTTCTCTATGAACTTTCTTTAGCATTTCTTTTACGGCAGTTCTACTGGCAGTGAATTATCTTAGTTTTCCTTTTTCTGAAAATGTCTTTACTTCACTTTAATTCCTAAAGGATGTATTTGCTGGTTAAAGGATTCTGGGTTGATAATTATAAGTATTTTTTTTAAAGCACTTTAGAAGTGATGTTCCACTGTCCCTGGTTTCTGGTGAGAAATACAACATAATTCAAATCTTTGTTCTCCAAAAAGTAAACGGTGTCATTTTCCTCTGTTTTCAAGATCTTTTCTTTATGTTTGGTTTCATGTGTGGTTACAATATGCCTGGATATGGTTTTTAACTTTTTAGCAATTTGCTGTGCCAGTATAACTGCTGTAAATATATTTTATGTAAACATATATAAATTTATGTCTTTTACCAAATTTTGCAAGTTTTCAGTTATTTCTTCAAATGTTTTTTCTTCCAATCTTTCTCTTCTTTTACAACTCCTATAACATGAATATTAGACCTTTTGATATTTTCCCGTAAGTCCTCAAAGCTTTTCTTTTTTTTTTTTCTACTTTTTTCTCTATGTTATTCAGGCTGGATAAGTTCTACTGATTTATCTTTAAATTTGCTGACTCTTCCCTTGGTTGTCTCCATCCTATTAAGACTCTCTAGTAAATTTTTTTATTTGTATTTTTCACTTAAAAATTTTCAATTTGGTTCTTTTTTTTATATAAGATTTTATTTATTTACTTGAGAGAGAGAGAACAAGCAAGAGAGGGAGCACAAGTGGGGAAGAGGGGCAGAGAGGAAGAAGCTGACTCCTTGCTGAGCAGGGAGCCCAATGCAGGGCTGGACCCCAGGACCCCAGGATCATGACCTGAGCTGAAGGTAGACACTTAACTGACTGAGCCACCCAAGTTCTTTTTATAGCTTCTATTTCTGTGGTGAAGACTTTTTCCTTTCCATTCATTTAAACAGTGTTTGCCCTTGCTTTATGGAGCATAATTAAAATAACATGTTAAGTCTTTTTCTGATAATTCTGAAATTTTAGTAGCCCCAAAATTAACTTTTGTTCCTTGTCTTTTCCCTTGAGAGTTGTTTAGATTTCCCTTTTGTTTTACATGTTGAGTAATTTTGGGATTATTTCCTAGATATTTTGAATATTATGAAACTGTCAGTCCTTTAGAAGAATGCTTTTGTTTTGGTTTGGTTTTAGCTTGCAGTCCATCCAGTTAGTTCAGACCACATATCCTGGACAGCTTTATGTGGGTTGTGGTTTCAATGATAATTTAGTTTTCAAAACCATTACAGTGCAGTTCTAATCTGCCCTGATTGTGCACCACCCAGTGGCCAGCCTGAAACTGCATAGAGGCATACCTCATTATATTGCACTTCACCGATACTTTTTTTTACAAATTGAAGGTTTGTGGCAACCCTGGGTCAAGCAAGCCTATCAGTGCCATTTTTCTAATAGCACTTGCTCACTTGGTTTGCTCACTATGGTTTACTGAATATTTTAAGCTCACTGTTGAGAACTACTGCTCAGAAAAAGAGATTCCTTTCAAAATATGACTGCTCACTGACAATGCACCTGATTACCCAAGACCTCTGATGGAGATGTACGATGAAATTAATGTTGTTTTCATGCCTGCTAACACTGTATCCATTCAGCAACCCATAGATCAAGGAGTCATTTCAATTTTCAAGTCTTATTTAAGAAATATATTTTTTAAGCCTGCCTAGATAGTGATGGATCTGGGCAAGTCAACTGAAAAGCTTCTGCAAAGGATTCTCTAGTGTAGATGCCATTATGAACATTTGTGACTCGTGGGAAGAGTTCACAATATCAACATTAACAAGTTTGGAAGAAGTTAATTCCAGCCCCCATGCATGACTTGGAGGGGTTCAAGACTTCAGTGGAGTAAGTAACTGCAGATGTGGTGGAAATAGCAAGAGAACCAGAATTAGTAGCGGAGCCTGAAGATGTGACTGAATTGCTACCATCTCATGATAAAACTTGAATGGATGAGGAGTTGTTTCTTAAGGATGAGCAAAGAAAGTGGTTTCTTGAAATAGAATCTACTCCTGGTGGGGATGCTGTGAAGATTACTGAAATGACACCAAAGATTTAGAATATTATATAAACTTAGTAGATAAAGCAGTGGATTTGAGAGTATTGACTCCCATTTTGAAAGTTTGGTGGGTAAAATGCTATCAAACAGCATCACACGCTACAGAGAAAATGATTGTGAAAGGAAGAGTCGATCAATGCAGCAAACTTCTTTGCTGTCTTATTTTAAGAAATTGCCACAGCCACTCCAACCTTTAGCAACTACCATCCTGATCAGTCAGCAGCCATCAACATTCAGGCAAGACCCTCTACCAGCAAAAAGATTATGATGTACTGAGAGCTCAGATGATGGTTAGCATTTTTCACCAATATTTTAAAATTAAGGTATGTACTTTGTTTTCTAGACATAATCATACACTTAAGGGACTACAGTATAGTATAAACATAACTTTTATATGCACTGGGAACCCAAAAAATTCAAAGTTGACTTGCTTTATTGCAATACTCACTTTATTGCAGTGGTCTACAATGGAATACACAATATCTCTGAGTTATGCCTGTAGTGACCTACAGTGTAGTTCAGTGTTTAAAACACTTGCTCAGCTGCTTCTGGTCAGTTTCACACATGCAGAGGTTGGAGGTGATCCCAGGATTTTATACACAAATTTGGAGGTTCACTTTCTTTAGTTCCTTCCTATGATCTACCCCCCACACACTCTGGTTACAAGATCTTCCTCCTTGGTGTTCTGGTAGAAAGTCAGGGCCTAAGAGAGGAGTGATACTGTTTTGCTGTCTTCAGCTTGGTGTATGGCAGGGTTCCACCTCACAGGGTTTGCACATGGTGAAGAGGGGGTGCTACTTTTGTGCAGCTCCCCTGGAGTAAGTCAAGTAAATTCAAAAGTCTGTTTCATAGCCCCCAACCCCTTGCCTGTTTCTTTGACTAGAGAGAGCAAACTGTTCCTTGGACTCTGTGCTAGCTGGAAGTTCCTGTTTTCCTGTTAGGTGTCTGTAATTCCTTTTTATTTATTCTGTTTGGGATTTGTCTAGCTTCTTAAGTGTGTGCAGTAAGGTCTTTCATTGACTTTGAAAAGTTTATATTTAAAAATATTTGTTGTATCCTATTCTCCTCTCTCCTTCTGCAGCTAATTAAGCATATGTTAGGACTTCTCACTATCTGCTCTGTATGTTTTTTTCCATCTTTCCATCTTTTTGTCTTTCCCAGCTGTACTCTGGATAATTTCTCCTGATTTATATCCCTGTTTATAAATTCTCCCCAGTGGCTGTATTCTACTGTGCCATTAAACCTATTTAATTAGAGCTTAACAGTCCGGTTTTTATATATTCTTGTAACACGTGTATTCACTTCTTTCCCAAATTAGCTCCATTACTTTGTATGGTTTCCCATTCCCTACAGGTACCTCATACTTGACTATTTCTTGAAACACAGAAAGCAAAAATCTAATACCTGTCTAAAGGAGTTTTTCATTATTTCTACTAATTCTTGGCTCTGGAGTAATTTCCTTATGTAACTATATATTTGTATTTTAACTGTGTGTTGGTAAATGTTATATTTGAAAAGTAATTTGTGGCCTGCAATGAAGTTACTTTCCTATAGAGAGGATCTATGTTTTTATTCCTCCTAGCACCTAGAGGGATCACCAGTGTGGAACCACCCTAAAGCAAGTTAAATGCTTAAGATTCTTTGGGTGATCCTCATCCTTTGGCGGGGTGGGGGAAGGTCATGGGGAAGTTCCCATTAGGTTCATGATTCTGATTAGATTTACAATGTTGTGTGGGCCTTGAACTTTGATCTGTTCCCTCACCCCATAAGGTTGTCTCAATAGGACCCCATGCCCACTTTCCTTCTCTTTTTCTCTTTCCTTTTGGACTGAACATTCCTTACTTTCTTAATATCTTGCTTTAAGATGGTTTTTATATTTTAATCACTTTTGGTTTTCAGCAGGAATATGGATCTAAGTATCCTAGCATACAATTCCCAGAAACAAGAAGTTTCCCATAACTGCATCTTTGTTCCTACATGGGCAAACCCTACTCTTTCAATTGGTATTCTCTGCACTTAGCACATGCTACTTGTGGCATATAATCCATAAATGTTGATAGGAAATATGCTTAATTCTGCCAGCAATTAATTAATTTTAGCAATTTTTATGTTTAGCTGCTCAAAAAACATAAGTATCTTATATTAGTTATGTAATATTACTTGCTGCATGTAACAAATCACCAGAAAATTTGGCAGCTTAAAGCATTTATTATCTTAGTTTCTGAGATTCAGGAATCTGAGAATGGCTTAGTTTGGTGGTTCTCATGAGGTTGCAAACTTTGGGTGATGGCTGCAATTTGAAGGCTTTGACTGGGGTTGGAGGATCCACTTCCACTCACGTGACTGTTGGCTTCAGTTCCTTGCCAAATGGGCCTCTCCAATAGCCTGGCAGCTGGCTTCCCCAAGAGTGAGTGATTTAATAGGGAGTGAGGGACAGAGGGAAGAGGAAAGGATAGGAAGAAAGGGACAAAGGATAGAAAGTGGGGAGAAATGCACCAAAGATGGAAGTGATAGCTTTTTACAACATAATTTTAGAAATGTCATCCCAACCCTTCTGCCACATTTTTTGGTCACAAAGACCAATAATGTTATGTGGGAAGGGACTACTCAAGGGTATGAATACCAGGAGGTAGGGATCACTAGGGGGTTATCTTGGAGGCTGGGAAGTACTGTATTTTACCAAAAGAAAAAAAGAAAACCTTTATTATATTCAGAGGTTCATAACAAAGCACTTGAGTTAAACCTACTCCTTCATTTGTATAAAGCATGAAAATATGGTTGTAATTTTATCAATGCAGATGCACAAAATATTTCCCAAAAGGTGTTATATATTAAACTGTTCCAAGCCAAATCCAAAACAAAGAATATAAAGATTTAAAACTACTAAAAATATGATGTGAAAAAAAAATCTCAGTTAAATGGTAAGAGATAAATTTAGATGGCAAGGCTTAGTGTCTGGTAGGAAAAAAAATAAAGGTTTTAAATATAGCTAAATAAAAAATAAACTTGCAAGTGTTTTAGTAATAAAAAATTTGTTACAAGAAGAATAGTCCTCGTACTGAAACATATGGTCATAATTCCAGTAACATGCTTTTATCAATCAAAAGTGGTCTGAGAAGGCATGAAGCCTTTAAGATTCTAAATATGAACCTCATAACTCAAAGTAATTGAGGAAGTCAATGTGTTCTTCAGTGTAAACACCATCCTACATTTTGTATAAAAAATGAGAAGAGGAAAAAAATACATATATCTATTTGTATTTGCTGCTACTACACCTAAACCATGGGAAGATACATAAGAAACTAATAAAACGATTACTTGAGATTGGAGGGTAGGAAGAACAAGCTAGACACATACAATGTGGAAAGTAAAACTTATATTGATAAGTTTTTTATATTTTTCTGATAATCACAAAGAAAAAAATTAAAACCTAAGATGGGTTTATAGGTTTCTGGTTTATTTCAGGATATTTTCTATTAAAATGTGTGTCAAGTTATCAAAGTTATGGTTGTGACTAAAAAAAGAAAAGTCTGTTCTTTACTTATAAAACAGTATCTGAATCTAGGCTGTTATAAAATTAGGCAGTTGAGACACCATAGTCAAGCTACTGCTTTTATGATTCAATCATTAGGGTAAGATATTCATACAACACAGTAGACTCTTTAAAGTAAGGGAAAGTTCAGTCTTTTTACAGATTACCTACTTTTCAAATTTTTATCTCTTACCTAGCCAGGTTTAATGCCCACTATCTAACAAGTTCTTAGCCATCTCCTTATGGGTATGGCTATCCTTCTGGGTTGTTTTCCTTTTTTTTTTTGGTGGGCAGCAAAGCAAAGTTTATTGAGTGATATAGTATAAAGCTCCCAAAGAGGGAGGGGACCTGAGAGGGTTGCCTCCTGGGTTGTTTTCCAACCATGTAGTCAAGATTCATATCTCTATTATAGCAGTTACTTTTACTTTGTTAATTATCTGCTTCATACATTCAGCTCCAATAGGGACAAATATTTATTCATCTTTCAACCAGTGAAGCCTAACAAAATGCTCTGCACATAGCAAGTATATAGACACACAAAGTTTGTTGGGTGGCTACACAGAACAAGTGGGCTAGATTTTACTTCATGTTTCAGAATTCAGAGAAAGAGACCTGTATAAAAAGGCCAAGACCAAAAACAGATCATTGTAGACTGCATACAAAGAACCATTCTATTTCTTCACCTTTAAAAAAATTAAAATTTCAAAATAAATACCAATGTGAAGAACATGACCAAATAAGTAACAACTGCATTCAGAAACCTACATCTACAAAGAATACTTTAAAATGTACCTCCAAAGGCACATTATTCCATTATCATTAAATGTAAAGGCTTTATGAAAACAAATCTAAAGCTATCCTATCATGGGAAGAGCTCTCCACCATTTGGTTATTTTAAAGTAATTTCAGGGGCACCTGGCTGGCTCAGTCAGAAGAGCACGTGACTCTTGATCTCAGGGTCATGAGTTTGAGCCCCATGTTGGGTGTAGAGATTACTAAACAAAATAATAAATAAATAAATAATTTCATTATTCATAGACTGTGCAACTAACTTACACTGCAAAATAAACACACTATATAAAGAAAACATAAACTGATAAAAATAATCTTACACCATTTCAATAAATTTCACAGGTTACTTTGTGTTGCCATTTTATTTAACAGCTGCAACATTTTACATTGCTTATGAAGTAGCTACTTCCAGAAGACTGATAATCTCCTTCACAGGATATCTTTGGCTCATACTACAGTTGTGATTCAGTATGAACCATGTGACCAGTGGAGTAAAATTCTCAGTCTCTCCTAGCCTGAGACCTCAGATCCTGAGTTATAACCCTGACTTGGTCTTCAAGTTGAGATGCTTCATAAGTATTTTTCTTACATCAGGGTTATTTAGTGTAGTTTCTTTTTCTTGAAATATACAATGAGTGTTTTTGATACAAAAACATATACCATATAAGAATTAAAAAAGCATCAAAATAATGATTGTATTTTATATAATGTAAATGAAGGACTAACTAAAATATCCCTGTTACTTTTTTTTAACACAACATACTTCTTAAAATTTTGCTGTTTGAAGAGCAAAGTTCTGTTAAGTTTCAAATACATAGACTTTAACTTATGTTAATATCCTGTTATAAAAAATAACTACCATATAAAGAATTTAAAATATGCAAAAGTAATTAGTTCATTAAAATGTATATTTAATACATTGGTGTCAATGAAAATATGCAGACTTCCCAAGAAAGTTCTAAGGTTTAAAGGAAAAGTTAAAAAAACCTGTTTCAGGCTTCATTTATTGCTACATAATGACTACTGCAGGGGTCATATGGCCTGTTGTCAATCACTCTTAGAAGTGGTAAATAAAGTGGGGTATATTTTGAAGGGAGGAGGAAAAATAATGCACTGCAATACAAAAATATTACCTATTTATAAATTATTAGACTTATAAAACACATACTGAATCACATGTTCTTGCTATAAAAACAATGTACTTAAATATAGAAGCACAAAATTCTGAAGCACCCACAATTATTTTAAGAATACCCATTTAATCAAGAAAAAAGCCATATATATATATATATATATATATAATAATTTGAGAAGAAAAAAGGCAAAATTCTGATTTTAATCCAAATAACCAGTTTATCTAATCATGGAGGTAGGTCTCCACTCCAATTATACAAATAAGTTATCTGCCTTACTCAAAGAATTATCAAATAAGACTAAGATCTGAAAACTGTCTATGTCACTGAAATTCATTTTTAACAGACTTTAGAAACCAGCAATGTAACTGGCTAATGTAACAGCCATTTCCCTCATAAGGTTACACCTGAAAAGAGCCTTCATTAAAATCATTCTTGGCATAACGAGGTATACATAAGTGCAGATACTTTGGCTTTGCATTTAAGTAACACAGTAAATGCTACAAATTTATTAAAGACAGAAGAAATCCTTTTCTTTTTAGTACTTGTATTACGTCAAAGCTTCAAAAACTGTGGGTCTCTTAAATTTTTATAGATTTAAATATTGTGCTAATGATTTAAAAAGATCATTTCCTGCCTAAAAAGCAAAACTTACGTGTTTCAAACAGCAAACATTTACTTTTAGTGTTTGTGGCATTTCAGGCTTTAGTGAATTTAGTTTTAACAAATTAGTTTGCAATATATAATATGACTCATATCTTTCACTAAAAAAGATTTTCTATAATGAAAAATACTAATTCTATTTCTAATGGTAAACTAGTAGAGTTGGAGGTCCCACCATGGATCACAGGGATTAGAGCACTATCAAGATCATTTAAATAATGCTGAGGAAGAAGCTGGCCTTCAGATCCTGCCTGAAATTCAACCTGGGGGGGAAAAAAAATCTTGATAAGTCAACCTTAGAAAGTAAGCAATCTTGTTTAGCTTAGCAGATGAATATGAACTATTTTAAAATATCATTCATTTTAAGCATGTTAAGAAAATACTTGATATTTTACTCATAAAATGTTTTCACATTCTTCTATATTTCTTTTATCTTCTACATAAATTATTGTCTCTCCCACAGATATCATAAAAATTGTTTAAATGCCACTATTTCATACTTTAGGTTTCTTCTCAATGCACACATAAACACACTAGAGAATCAAGGTTTTAAATAATTACCAACATGACTTAAATAAAAACCTATAGTATTAAAAAATCGACTTAAAAATATTTTGAATTTGTTGTTACAAAAGTATTTAACATTTGAATTTAATGTTGCTGGTGAAAATTACACTTTAATATATTTGACTAAAAAAATTAACAGGGCTGCTGAAATAACAAATTATTACTTCCTTGAAAAAGGAACCTTTAACAGTGAGATCAAAATATAAGTTCTTCCTTCCAAAAGAACTGTGAGTTTAACACATCCTGACTGAAGAAAAGCAAACCCTCAGTGTATGACCTCATTCATGTTTAGATTAACCATTCTAATGAAAAACTTGCTTTGAAATTGATTATATTGGATGTTGGAAACAGAAATGCACATTAAAATAATACTAGAATACCATTTTTCACCTATAAAATTCGTAAAGTTCAAAAGTTTGATTACATATTGCTTTGATAAAGATGCAGGGAAAAGAACTTTCTCATACAAACTGTGGTAGAAACCTCTATTTGAGACAATATGGTAATAATATCTATTGAGTATATACTTAGACCTGGCAATTCTACTTCTTAGAATGTTTGTTATACTCACACTTATGCCAAAGCAAAATATTGTGGATAACCTAAATGTCAATCAGTGCATACTAAATTTACATAAAAACTAGTTAAATAAATTATGGTACATTTATATAATCAACGACTACTATACAACTGTTAAAAAGAATAGGTAGTAATATGAAATATCTCTAAAATACAAGATCTTAAAGAAGCAAGGTCAAAAAAAGTAAGAGTAAAGGGGGAAATGAAAAGGACTTATATACTTATTCGGCTGTACATGTAAAAAATCACAGAGACTACAAGAAATGGGTAACATTTGATTGCCTGACCAGGAAGGGAGGATGAGGAGGAGTATGGAGACAGACTACAGGGTTGGGAGTCAAGAGTGGGAAGGAGATCTTTCCAGGGCTATTACCTTATACAACTCTACTGGGAACCATTTACATTGTAGCCTGGAGTTAATACCTCTAGGGGCTACCCATTACATAGATGACAACATGAATGTTGCTCTCTGGAAATGTTGGATAAGATGGTCCTATTATACACACACTTGTGAGATAACAGAAAATATATATTGTTCTCTACCTCTGGTTCCTCGTACACAGCTCCTGAAACCCTGTAATTTCTTAAGTTATAAGAACACTCTAAATATCTCTTGTTCTGATATTTGTATTTCACACCGTCCGTGACACAGGGCTCCTAAAACCCTTGTACATTCCTAAGTGATAAGAACACTAGGAATATCTTTTGTTTTAATGAGGTGACTCTGGGTGGGCTCCTGGATGGGGACTGGTCACCAGAAAGACCAAACCATAATTAGAAGCTTTAGATTTTTCAGCCCTACCCCTCATCTTCCAAAGAGGGGAGAGGGGTTACAAAATGGAGTTAAATCATGCCTACATGAGGAAGTCTCCATAAAATCCCTATAGAGGAAGGTTTGGAGAGCTTCAGGCCAGCTAATACATCCATACCAGGAGGGTGACACACTCTAACTCCACTGGGACAGAAGTACCTATGCTTAAGAACCTCCCAAACCTCACCCTATGTATATGTCTTCATCTGTATAACCTTTAATAAACTGGTTAACATATTTCCCTGAGTTCTGGGAGATGCTCTAGCAAATTAATTAAACCCAAGGAGGGGGTTATTAGAACTTCTGATCTACAGCTGGTTGGTCAGAAGCACAGCCAATAACCTGGGCTTATGGTCAGCATCTGAAGGCATATAGGGGCACAGTCTTATAGGACTGAACCCTTAACCTGTGGGATCTGGTGATATCTGGGCAGATGGTGTCAAAATCGAGTTGAATTCCTGGATATCCTGCTGGTGTCCGAGAACTGCTTGTTGGAAGGAGGAAACCCTCTACATATTTGGTGACCAGAAATGTCAGAAATGAAGTATTTTGTGTGAGTAGTAAAGGAGACTCACAGGAAGGAAAGAAACAGTAGGGAAGAACTGGTTTTTCCTTACATGGGAAGGAAAAGACTAAGTTTTCCTTTTTTTAATACTTTTGGACTTTTGTAATTTTAAATCATGTGAATATAGAATAAAGTCAGAATGAAAAAATTAAAAACCTACTTATCAAGCAAGACTGCTGTAGTGCAGAGATCAGCAAACTATGGCCTGTGGGCCAATCTAGCCCACCAACTATTTTTGTAAACAAAGTTTCATTGGAACATAGTGAGCTCATTAGTTTACATACTGTCTGTGGCCACTTGTGCACTATAATGGCAGGACTGAATAGTTGTAAAAGACATCATACAGCCCACAGTGCCTAAAATATTTACTGCCTAGCCTTTTACAAAAAAGTTTGCTGACCCCTGTTGTGGAGAGTAAAGGTAATAATGTAGAGGAAGTACGTAGCACACACTGATCAACAAATTTTAGTTCTCTTCATTCATCCCAAATAAAAGGTTAAAGAAGAAACTTTTGGGACGCCTGGGTGGCTCAGTTGGTTAAGCGACTGCCTTCGGCTCAGGTCATGATCCTGGAGTCCCGGGATCGAGTCCCGCATCAGGCTCCCTGCTCGGCAGGGAGTCTGCTTCTCCCTCTGACCCTCCTCCCTCTCATGCTCTCTGTCTCTCATTCTCTCTCTCTCTCAAATAAATAAATAAAATCTTTAAAAAAAAATAAAAAAAAATTAAAAAAAATAAAAAAAAAAATAAAGAAGAAACTTTTGATTATTTTAATATATGATACATTCATTTCAAAAATATATCACAAAAACATGTCTCACCATATCAGTGTCAATGGAGACTCTGAGGCCAATTTTATTCATCCCATTACTCTTTAGAGTTTTCAGGTGAGGGCACAGCGCAGCACTACAAGCCATGGCTATTTCTTTTGCAAACTGATAACGAGTTGCTGAAACGGATAAATCCTGGTCCTTTAGAAAGTAGAACACCTGAAATATATTTAATTAGGAAACAAGTCATGATTAAGATTAAAAGTGGCTTTAAAAAGACAACTGCTACCTTCAATTCAACTTTATTAATAACATCCAATGTTAATGCCATGAAATTCATTAGTTGAAAAGCATTGTGTGGGGGACACCCAGGGGGGTCAGTCAGTTAAGTGTCTGCCTTCGGCTGGGGTCATGATCCTAGGGTCCTGGGATCAAGCCCCATGTCGGGAATCCCTGCTCAGCAGGGGGCCTACTTCTCCCTCTGCCTCCCCCCCTACTGGTGTTCACTCTCCCTCTCTCTCTCTCAAATAAATAAAATCTTTAAAATAAAAAACATTTTGTGTGTAAATATATATATCTTGATCTGTAAGTAGTAAAAGCCTAAAACCAAAGATTATGGACGATGGCATGACTTAGCTATTTTTACCTAAAATTAACCTGTAGCAACAAAAGCCCTATTAATTCAGTTTGGAAAAGTGTACTAATGAGTCCACCCTATAACATCACCTTCCTGTAAGGACATCTTAATGAAGTTAAGATCAAACAAAGAAATAATGTTCTGTAATTTTTTGTTGTTGTTGTTAAAGATTTTATTTATTTATTTATTTGACAGAGAGAGAGAGAGCACAAACGGGGAGCAGCACACAGAGGGAGAGGGAGAAGCAGGCTCCCCGCTGAGCAGGGAGCCCGATGCGCGGGCTCGACCCAGGGCCCCAGGATCATGACCTGAGCCGAAGGCAGACACTCAAGCCAACTGAGCCACCCAGGCGCCCTGATGTTCCATAATTTCTATATCCTCTATAGTTTCTATCTATCTTGTACATGTATAACATCACAGAGAATACAGAAGAAATTAGTAACAGATTGCCTGACCCGGGAGGCAGAGTGAAAAGGAGTATGGAAGTAGACTAAGGGGTTGGGAGTCTATAATTTCATATCCTCTTAGTTTAAAAATAAAGTTGGAACATGCAAAAATAATTTTCATATGTCAATGCTGATTATAAACTGGTATCTATAACATATTTTATTGTGGGGGGTTCCTGGGTGGCTCAGTCAGCTAAGCATCTGATTCTTAATCTCAGCTCAGGTTCTGATCTTGGGGTTGTGAGTTCAAGCTCTGCATTAAGTAGGCCCAGCATGGAGCCTACTTAAAATAAATAAATACATACATACATAAGTTAGTTTTAATTTACATATATATATTTTTTTAAATAAGAGAAAAATGAAAATAATATGGTCAAATAACATATACTATACAAAGATGGCAATGCTGCCAAAACTTAACTGAGCTGGCAGGGAGTAACACCATACAATAGCCTGAAATAGTCTTATGGAAATCCAAATCTGGTATAAAAAGGGCAGTCTGGGGTGAAAATAAATGTGTGTTTCAAGATGTAATGTAAAAAGTATGAGTAAGCTGCAATGAGAAATTTCCCAAGTTCAAAAAAAATAAAAGCCATATCCAAACACAACATGTAAAGGGAAGGAATCTTCTTTCTCAGTTACCTCAGTACACTTTACAGTCTTCTCATCAGTTTCAAAATCTGCTTCCAGTTTTATTTTTTCACTTGGAAATCCTTGTAATGATATTCCATCCACTGAACTAATAACACTATAGAATAAAACATAATACAGTATTATTATTAGTACCAAAATGCTTTCTATGAAATGAGTTATTAGATTTGAACAAATAAGGAGAAAATATATGAAAACTATTTATAGCACTAAGATAACTCAGTTACATACAAAATAATTAAAACTATAGTCCATTCATTTACCAAGATTTCTTGATTGTGTAGCAAAACATATCTACTCTTTCATATGCCCAATTTAGACCTGAGGTTTAAAATGCCTTAGTTTCCTAACAGAAAAGCTGTCTCATGAATTTTAAAAACTTATCTTGGAATCCCTCAGCATTAGCCCTCTTTTTCCTTCTTTACTTCAGACCCTTTAACCAATCTCCAAAAAAAGAAAGAAAATAGTAATTGAAAAGGAGTGGCAGTAATATTCTATAAGGCCTCTAATGTATATATTATTAAATTCAGTTGTATTTACGGTGAATCAATAAAATACAAACTAAACATCCAAAGGGTATCCTTTACTTACTTCACAAAAATAGGTACGAAACAACAGAAAAAGTATACTGCCTTTCACAACCTTGGCATCAAGGTCACACTGCTACACAATGCACATTTTATCACTGTCCCCTCCCAAACTGACCATCCTTTAATAGCTTATAGCATACTGGCCAAGAAAATATACATGAGGCAGGTTAGGTACACATTTGAAAAAACAGACTACATTCATTAGTGTATAAGCATTTAAATTAATGGTATAATCTATATTTATTCATAAAATGTTTAATTTGTTAGGATTTTTTATCCTTCCCCCTCCATCAAATCAATTATATTTTAGTAACAAAAATTTCTTACCCTTGGTTTCCTTTTTCTTCAGAATCTACCCAGCAGATATCCACATATTCTCTTAGGTCTACAGCATCAACTTTCCCACATGTAATTTTAAAGTCTTTTTGTTCTCGTAGAGCAAGCCGCAAGCCATCCATAGTCTCTGGCGTTATTTGTACCATTAAGCCATCTAATAATGAGGTATGTTTCACATTCCTTTTATTAAATACCAATTAATATGTCTAATCCATAAAATTAGCTATCAAAATATGTTCTGCATAAGATATGTTTTACATCATCTGTTAAATAATCTTAATGATTGTTTTCTACTAGGAAATATGAAAAATATTTCAAAGTTAAGGGTTCTCTTTCTTTAAAAAAACAGTTAAACAAATAATGGCAAAATTTTTCATTACCAACTGTAATGAAATTAGTGATGCCAAACTGCCCTTTTATAACAGCCAGCCGTAAAACTAGACAAAATGTATGAGGCAGTTGTTTTCAGGTACTGAACAAGAGGAAGTGCAATACTGTGATTTCTAAGGAAAACTCAACAGGTAAGCCTACAACTGCCCAGGCTCTTTGCTTGGAGACAATTTCTTCATGGTGACCCATTAAACCTACAATGGCCACAATGGGCTGAGAAATTAGAGATAAGTTTGGGGAAGCCTGGAATCTGGGGTCAAGACACTGAAGAAGGCGGCACCAGAAGACTGTGAGTCCTTTGACTAGAAATGGAGACACGTTAATAGAGTGAGACTAGATGAGGCCTAACAGAGAACAGCTATTAGGGTTGGGAACAGAACAGAGATACTAGCAATCAAGCAATGCTGGGGGATACTGACAGTCTGGACCAACCACAGTAGAGAGACCTTATGAGCACCTCACTAACTTACACTGTGGCAAAGCAAAAACAAAGCCCTTACAAAATCTGTAGGCAAAATGGATTTAGAGAATGAGTCTTGCCAGATTGTAAACACTTTAGGAGTTCCACAGATCCAACTGTTAACAGAGTGAAAAATACAGACTACACAAGCTCAACATGATATGCCATGAAAATGCCTGCTTAAACATAAATAAGCCTTCTTCAGAAAAAGCTAATAGAATCTAAAGTCTCTAAAACATATTAACGGTGACAAGTACATAATCAAAAATTATCAGAGAGAACTACAAGAAAATGTGAGCCTCTATACAACTGAAATCAACCAGGAGACAGATAGCCAAGACAGTGGATTAAATATATACGTACTTTTTTTTTTTTAAAGATTTTATTTATTTGCGAGAGAGAGAATGAGAGACAGAGAGCATGAGAGGGAGGAGGGTCAGAGGGAGAAGCAGACTCCCCGCCAAGCAGGGAGCCCGATGTGGGACTCGATTCCGGGATCCAGGATCACGACCTGAGCCGAAGGCAGTCGCTTAACCAACTGAGCCACCCAGGCACCCTATATACGTACTTTAAAACACCTATTCTAAAATATATTCAAAGACCTAAAGCAAAACATTCAAAAAATGAAAAGCAAATATGGGCTAAATGAAAGAGAAACAGAAACTAAAAAAACCCAAAGGGAAATTCTAGAACTGAAAAGTGTAACCTGAAATTGAAACCTCAATGGACAGGCTTTATAGTAGACTGAAGACGGCAAGAAAAGACTCAGAGAAAATGAAGAAAGGTCAATAAACATTTTTCAATCAAAGAACTTAGAGAGGGACACCTGGGGGTGGCTCAGTCAATTAAGCGTCTGCCTTCAGCTCAGGTCATGATCCCAGGGTCCTGGGATCAAGTCCTGCATCAGGCTCCTTGCTCAGCGGTGAGCCTGCTTCTCCCTCTCCCTCTGCCTGTCCCTCCACCCCCTGCTTATGCTCTCTAACAAATAAATAAATAAAATCTTTAAAAAATAAAGAAATAAAGGGGCACCTGGGTGGCTCAGTTGTTGAGCGTCTGCCTTCGGCTCAGGTCATGATCCCAGGGTCCTGGGATCGGGCCCCGCATCGGGCTCCCTGCTCGGCGGGAAGCCTGCTTCTCCCTCCCACTCCCCTGCTTGTGTTCCCTCTCTCGCTGTGTCTCTCTCTGTCAAATAAATAAATAAAATATTTAAAAAAAAAATAACTATTAAAAAAAAATAAAGAAATAAAGAACCTAGAGAAAAATGATTAAAGAAAAATAAACAGATCATCAAGGACCCAAGGAGTGGTATAAAACAGATATATCTATAAATATAAATATAGATATACATATGCATATATACATATATAAATATATAAATATCTCCCAGGAGAAAAAGACTGGGATATAAAAAAATTAATAATGGTAAGGAATTCCCCAAATTCGATGAAAAATATTGACACACATATCTAAGAAGCTCCATAAATACCAAGCAGGAGAAATACAAAGAAAACCATATTAAGGCATATCACAGTAAAACTGGTGAAAACCAAAGATAAAGAGGATATCTTGAAAACAGACTGGACAAAAGGGCACATAAAATACAGGGAAAGAAATGTAAAAAATTATACTGACTTCATTAGAAACAATGGAGGCCAAAAGACGAGATGACATCTTTAAGGAAAATAAAAACTTTCAAAGAATTCTATAGCTAGCAAAAATATCCTTCAAAACTAAGAATGAAATAAGGACAGCTTCAGAAAAATGAAAGCCAGCCAGCTTATATTACAAAAAATCCTACTGACTTCTTGTGTCTGCTCCATCCTCACAACAAGACAAATGCTGAACAAACTGAAAATGAACAACTCTTATATCAGAGAATTGAAGTCACAGGGCAAACTCACTCTCTCCCAAGTAATAAAAGCTTTTAAAAAATCAACAAAAATATGTCAACACAATGACATATTTATAAAAAAAGATTCTGGGGCGCCTGGGTGGCTCAGTTGGTTAAGCGACTGCCTTCGGCTCAGGTCATGATCCTGGAGTCCCTGGATTGAGTCCCGCATCGGGCTCCCTGCTTGGCGGGGAGCCTGCTTCTCCCTCTGACCCTCCCCCCTCTCATGTGCTCTCTCTCTCATTCTGTCTCAAATAAATAAATAAAATCTTTAAAAAAAAAAAAAGATTTTATTTATTTATTTGAATGAGTGAGAGAGAGAGAGAGCAAGCACAGGAACAAGGGAGAGGGGTAGAATGAGACAGAGGGAGAAGCAGACTCCCTGCTGACTGGAGAGCCTGATACAGGGCTAGATTCCAGGACCCTGAAATCATGACCTGAGCTGAAGGCAGACGCTTAACCGACTGAGCAACCCAGGCGCCCCAGCAAATTATTTTAAATCAGAGTTCAGGAGTGTAGCTGGTTATAAAATAAAAATACATAGAAATCAATGAATTTCTATACATCAAAAAAATAGAAATCAATGAATTTCTATACATCAAAATAGATAAAAATTTTAATTTAAAAAGATACATTTACATCAGCAATAAAATCTACGTTACAGAAATAAATCAAAAGATATGCGGGGCACATGGGTGGCTCAGTTGGGTAAGCGACCCGACTCTTGATTTCGGCTCAGGTCATGATCTCAGGGTTGTGGATCAAGCCCAGAGTCAGGCTCCATGCTTGGCTGTGAGTGTGCTTAGGATTTCTCTCTCTCTCTCTCTCTCTACCTCTCCCTTTGCCCCTCCCCCCCAGCTCTCTCTCAAATAAATAAATAAATCTTTAAAAGAAAAGATATGTAAGACCTATACAAAAACTATAAAATTTTATTTATTTATTTATTTATTTTAAAGATTTTATTTATTAGAGAGCGAGCGAGAGAGAAACAGCATGAGAAGGGAGAGGGTCAGAGGGAGAAGCAGGCTCCCTGCCAAGCCGGGAGCCCGATGTGGGACTCGATCCCAGGACTCCGGGATCATGACCTGAGCTGATGGCAGTCGCTTAACCAACTGAGCCACCCAGGCGCCCAAAATTTTATTTTTTTAAAGAGTTTAAGTAATCTCTACATCCAGCATGGGGCTCGAACCCACAACCCTGAGATCAAGAGTCATGTGCTCTACTGACTGAGTCAGCCAGGCACCCCTATAAAATGTTACTGAAATAAACTGAACATTTTCTAAATTGAGGATAGCCTATTTTTATGGATAGGAACACTGAGAATGGAAAATATGCCAGTTTTTCTCAAAATTAAACTAGTGATTTAATTCAATTCCAAAAAAAATTCCAGTGGACCATTTAGAACCTGTCAAGTTGATCCTAACATTAATATGGAAAATCAAAAGGCTTAGAGTGGCCAAGGCACTACTGTCTCAAATAAATAAATAAAATCTTTAAAAAAAAAGGAATAAAGTATGTGTGGCATCAGAGATGGGAGGACTTCCTAAAAAGCTATGTTTGAAATAGTACGGAGGACGACATTAGTGAAAAAGCAGACTTAATAAGAATCTCCAAAAAAAACTCTCCTCCAAAAGAACAACGAAACTAATAAAAAGTCAAAAGAAACCTTTTCAGAACTCTGGAAATTAATCAAAGGCTTGCAGCAATCTGGGAAGTATTTATTTAAGAAAAATGGCTGGATCTTCATAAGAGCAAGCTTTGTTCTTTGTGTCATTTTAACTCTTCTATTCCAATCCCCTCCTCTCTAGCTCAGTGGAAGCCTTAAAAACCAATAGCCTAGAATCATGGTGAAAACCGACAGCCTGGTAGCCAATGGAAAGGCAAAAGAAGGTTGGAGCTCCTTCAAAGCCTCATTATCAGAGAATTATTATTTTTTGAATGTTGAGTATTTTGCCCAGTGCAGAAAGTTTTTTCTCAGGGAGCATCTGTGAAAAACAATTAGAAGCCAATGATTAACATCTCAGCTGCCTGTGGCAGCTGATAATAGCAGAGGCAAACAATAGGCCAACCAAACACTTAAAAGGAAAAGCTGGGGAATGAGATGTCCATAAGGGCTTTGAAAAGCTCTAACATATTTCTGGGAATTTAGAAGGCCACACACATGTACAATACTGTATGCATACTCAGGGTGTATGCATGCTAAAGAAATGCCCTAAGCTCTTACCTCAGACTGACTTTTAGGCTCTGTACAGGCAGCAAGTGCAGGTTATGGCAGAGTCGTTATACTTAACGTAAACCCAAATATTGACCATGTTCTACTTCTTGAGCTGGGTAATGATTTCATGTAAGTTTGTGGTACTGTGCTTTGTAACTGACATATGTTCTTTTATAAGTATCAAATACATTTTAAAAGGAAATGGAAAACATCTTTACATTAAAACAATCCTAAAGATGAAACTCATACCTTCAACTATGCTGGACTTAGCAAGAAATCCTGAAGATGTTTTTAGAGCTCCATTGAATACCACAAAACTTGCACCTGTCACTGATAAGAAAAATACATTTATGTTTTAACTTGCCTTTTTTTAATGCTATATGATGTTTATTAAATGTACAATGTGGAGCATGGCACATTTAAGTACCTGATAAATGCCATGCCCATACCACTTATATTAGAAAGGTAATAAAAAAACTAAACCAAATTAAGATAAAATATTGCATAAGCGTTATGTAATGTTTGTATATAATAACTGATAGCTATTGTACTACTTAAAATGTTTGTGTCTGTGTCAATGGGAGTATGGGGAATTGAATATCCACCACTGGTAAGAGCATAAATCAGAGCAATCTCTATGGAAGACAACTTAATAATTACCTATTAAAATTATAAATACATATATCCTTTGACACGCCAATTCCACAACCAGGAATTGCACATATACAAGGTTATTCACAGTACATTTTTATAAATAACCAAGAACTGGTAACAACTATATCCATTAACGAGACAATTAAATGATGTACACATAGAAAGTGAAAAGTTATGGAGAATGCAAAAGTTCTTTTTATACTAACAGAATCATCTCTAACGTGTGTTAAAAGAAAAAGCAATGTGCAGAATGGAACACGTTATGACTTGTTTAAAAAAGTGGAAGAAATTTGCTACAAATTAAAAAAATTCAAATGCAAATTAAAAAGCGGAAGAAAGATGTGTGTGTGTTTGCTTATATATGTAAGCAAAAATGTTTCTGAAAGGATATACAAGAAAATGGTAACATTGGTTTGGTTGCCTGTGGGGAAGAGAAGAGGGTAGCCTTGGGGTCAAGGGAGGAAAGGAAATTTCTCACTGTAGATACCTATACCTTTCAAATTTTATAACACATATACCTATTCAACAAACAAATATTAAATAGTTGTTACATTTTAATAACAAAAGTATTAATGACATATTAAGTAAAAAAATACAAAATGTAAATATCCAATATAAAACCATCTATTTAATAGATATATATTAATATAAGAAGGAAATATATTAAAATGTTCACAATGGCCATATCTTGGCACTTTATTTTCTTTTACTGCTTTTTAAAACATTTTCTAAACTTAACAAATAAGTATATATTACCTTTATAATCAGAGGCTAATTTTATTAGCAGCCACAATGTCAAACTATTTTAAATATGTTATTTTAAAATGTATTAATTTTATGAAATACTCACTTCCACTTAACTTTCAATTTGTTAGGCCCTCTACTGCAGGGATCTGGCAATCACAGCAGTCACTAAGGCCATTCAGCCAGAACTGAGAGTAATGTCACTCACATAGGCTACTCCACCATCTTTACCATTTCTATATCCCCAGCCACTTACAGTTTTATAAATCATTCTTCATCCTTATCTAGACTGTACTCCCCTAAGAGGAGTTGGAACAGAGAGCAAACAAAGCTGACAAACACCTCATTCCAGAGAGAAATTACTGAAAATAAGATTCATACCATATGGGATAAATTAAACCTGAAGATATCAAAATAAATAGTGTTCCAAGTCCTTAAACCTAATGTAGCCCAAGAAAAAAACACAAATTAGAAGCAATTTTTAATCTGCGTAGCTAAAATTTTAAATCATATTGTATTATTACATCAATTCAGCAAATAAGTAAAATATATACATTTCCCCTTTGAAAGGAATTCCATTTATTGAGGTAGTTTTATAGATCAATACTAGGAACCAACACTTACCTTTTCTAGGATGGCCAGTGGCACTGTTGGCCTGTGTTTGATAAATGCCATCGTTCTGTATACAGACTAGGTGAGAATCTGCTTCAGTACTAAAACTAGCTCCAATGCTAATGACATGCTCATTAGAAGAATTTATAACCTTCATTACCTGGAAAAAAACAACACTCATTTAGAAACATTACTAACATGTTATGTCTTTATTAGTTACAGTCATTCAAAGGGCCACAATTCCGACCAGCTTCATAATTATCAAGCTTTGCCTGGACAACTCCCTGAGAATGTGATGGAATCAAATGTTTTAAGATAAAATCACCTCAATTAATAGATAAAACAGTATAGAAAAAGTTTTAAAAAACAGGATTAAACAAATCCTTTATTAGAAAACAAATATAAAATTTCAAAAATATTTTTGCCATTATGTATGAGACAGTCCGATTCAAAACAAATTTAACATATTTTTAAAGAAATCTAATGTTCAATAATTATCTTCAAAATCTGCATGAAGAAATTAGACTTACATCATTGTATTTTTTCCGAGGTATTTTTATGCAGCTCTTCCCCATTTCCATATGAATCAATAGCTGATCTATGTTATGCAAGGTATACTGGTAATTTCGAAGGTCCTACATATAAAATAATGACATTTCCATAAACCTTAAACTATCCATGAGTATTTTACCCATTCATTAAATCCTTTTTTAAGAGTGTCCACCATTTTAAGACTTGTGATACATAACTATCAAAATGCCATCCAGAAAGCAATACCAACTGAAAAACACCAACTAATCCTTCCAACTACTCCACAACAGTAATAAAGAATATCATTCTCAGGAAGAATTCTGTAGTATTTGGGGGTGATCTCCTCTTTCTAATTACAGATCTTCCAAAATAGGTCTTCAAAGTAAACATGTATAAATAAAAGTAAGTCCACTGAAATACTTTTTCTATGGTTACAGATAAAACAATTACAGAAAAAAGAGGTGGAAGGGAACCTGAGATTATCTAATCCAATTCTTCCTATTACAAATGAGGAAACCTGGGCCACAATTTGCTCAAAATCACCAAACTGATGGACTTAGGATACTAACACTTTTGCTAACCCTTCAACAACTGTGTAGATCTCACATTACCTACATGTGAAAGCACTGCAGCAGAACCAATCAAAAGACAATTACAACCAGGTACACATATATTAGGAGATGTGTTCTAAAAACCAATTCATTAAAAACAGAGCCCATTTATGCTAAATAAATTAAGATATATAATACATGAACTTTCATTATACCAAATATGCCAAATTGAAATAGGAAAATATAAATATGTAAAATATGCTAAATAAAATTTTAAAATAACAATGTAAAAACACTTAATAGTTTGATTACTCACAACAAGTAAGTTCATAATAGTGTGTCCTATTTCTCCAAAAAGAGGTTTTCGGCCTCTAATACTCGTTAGAGGAGTGGGATATGCTATACATAAGAAAGGACAACTGGTTACTTTCAATAAAAACCCAAAAAAGTCTTGAATTTATTACTTTTTTCTTTTTAAGATTTTATTTATTTATTTGACAGAGAGACAGCGAGAGAGGGAACACAAGCAGGGGGAGTGGTAGAGGGAGAAGCAGGCTTCCCGCTGAGCAGGGAGCCAGATGCGGGCTCGATCCCAGGACTCTGGGATCATGACCTGAGCTGAAGGCAGATGCTTAATGACTGAGCCACCCAGGCGCCCCATTGAATTTATTACTTTTAATTCTCCTTTCTCAAACATCATGGATAAATACCACCCAATCAGTTCTTTGGGGAAAGTGAGAGAAACATTAACCCATAGTGTGTATCTACTGGATGCTACACTGAACTGGGAACTTTATATACACTATATCTTATTTAAGCCCTAAAACAACCCAGTGAGGCAAATATGTCTACTCCTACTTTACTAATGGGAAAGTAGAGACATGGAAATTAATAAACTTGCTTATGGCAACTAAGTTAATAACCAGTGAGACAGATTTGAAATTTAGGCTTGCTTGATTCCAGAGCATTTCATATTTTCATTATACATATTGTTTCCACATAAGGATAATGACAGGAAAATTATAGTAACTGGATAGAACCCTATAAAGTTCTGATAATTTAAGACTTTTTAAAGAGAAATATGAAGAACTTAAGATTTTTAAGGCATGTATAATTAATGTTCAATTGTGAGAATTTATAGACTGTAGTAAACTTTTACAGTTCTTGGGTCAGCCTAATAAAAGGGCCACACAGAGTCAGAGAAGTCAGTGCAGAGAAATAGAAGGAACATGGAGTCTATCACCTAACTACTTTTCTCTTTCTTTAGGGCACAATAAATATTATTCAAAAAGGAAAAGGTATTTGGTTGGCAATGCAGCAGGGCTTCTGGAAGAAAAGGAAGGTGAGAAAAGGAAGGTGAAAAAAGGAAGGTAAGACATTTCTATAATGATAAAAAGCAGAAAACTTTTTAACCTTCAGTTCTCAGCCTAGGTCATTAAGCAAACAAACCTCTCTCATACCTTTATACCAATATATGTCCTTAAAATTCTAAGAAAACACATTACCTGACATCTATTTTTAAATTTAAGTCAGAGTAACTCACATCTTTGTTATTACCAACATATTTTTTAGTGTTTTGTTTTTTAAAGATTATTTATTTATTTGAGAGAGAGAGCACGAGCAGCGGGGAGGAGCAGAGGGAGAGGCAGACTCCCCGCTGAGCAAGGAGCCTGACATGGGGCTTGATTCCAGGACCCCGAGATCACAACCAGAGCCGAAGTCAGATGCTTAACAGACTGAGCCACCCAGGCGCCCCTATTTTTTAGTTTTTAAAAGGAAAACCATGTTATTTAGAGGACAGAGGGTGCAGACTGGAAAAAAACATAGGACATTAGTGGGAAAAGACATTAAAATGATATGATTAAGATAAATGATGCCTTTTTACTCCATCTGTTATGAATGAGGGAACATCCTTTACAACTTGATTGAGGTAATTTTATTTGAAACAGTACTTTCAAAAGGTTATGACTTAGAAAGACATTCTGTCAGAGTTATAAAGGACCTCCTAAGTCCTCTAAGCCAACAGTGAATAGTATTCCAAATAGTCTCAATGTAAGTGTAGATAATCCCCATTTGAAAGTTACTAATTTCAGACCATTATTTTCAGTCTTTAATCTTGGGACTCTAACTTTTGCCATTAAATCTTCCATACATCCATTATCTCTAACAAACACATATACACACACACATCACATTTCCAAGTTCATATCCAGAGGCATGGGCACCAATAACATCAAAATGTCAGTATAGCTAAAATCTAGCAGTATACAATGAACTCAAAAAATAGCTAAGACTAATTAATTTCTATGTACAGGTTTCCTACCATCCAAAAGTTTGCTTTACACCACTTTGCTTTTACAAAAACCTATGTTAGTACCTGTTTTAACGAACTGAAAGGAATATGAAACAGATTTTTGTGTTTATGAAATGGTACTTGTTGGGGCGCCTGGGTGGTGCAGTCAGTTGAGCATTCAGCTCTTGGTTTTGGCTCAGGTCATGATCCCATGGGTCATGAGATGGAGTCCCACATCTGACTCCACGCTCAGTGCTAGTCTGCTTGTGTTCTTCTCTCCCTCTGCCCCTCGCCTCCTCAAATAAATAAATAAATCTTTACAACAACAAAAAAAGAAATGGTAATGGTTTCTCTGCTTTATGCCATTTTGGCTTACAAAAGGTTTCATAGGAATGTTCTACTTTCAGATAGTGGGAAAAACCTGTATAACTGGTGATTTTTATCTTCATCATTACTAAACACCTATCATAACTTCGCAGCTCCAACCCCTGTGATTTTTTAAGAAGTCCCACAAGTAGCTCCATGATTTTCCTTCTTTGCGTGTGAGAAAAACAGATTTAGTATCTAGAAGTGATACTGACCAAATACTGGCCAAACGTATAAACCGTATGTTCCATAATGACTTAAGATTACATACTGACCTAACTTTCCATAAACTAGCATTCAAATATTTATAGCAGAGACAAAATATCAGGCTGAATGGATGAAACACTTGATGCAAAATAAACTTTCATAAGCTCTGTAGTTTACACAGTAAAAAAACCTGAGATGAAATTTAAATTTTGATACTTTTTACACAACAGCATCAGAGTTGGGCTGTGATGGTGTTGTGTAATGGTGGGCTGCGTGGGTGGCTCCGGTGGTTAAGGTCCGACTCTTGGTTTCAGCTTAGATCATGATCTCAGGGTTGTGAAATCAAGCCCCACCCTGGGCTCCACACTTAGGAGGGAGTCTGCTTAAGAAATTCTCTCTCTCCCTCTGCCCCTCGCCTAGCTCCCATACACTCCTGCCTCCAATCTCTCTAAAATAAACAAATCTTAAAAAAAAAAAATTGTTAATGGTAAAGACCTCCCCCGCAAAATCAAAGAGCTTAATAAATTTGCCAAAGAGAGAGATTTATATCTCTTTCACTGAATTTGTCCATTTTGAAATATTTTTTAAGTTTTATAAATCCCCTCCTTTTAATTTTCCTCCAAGAAAATACCTATTTAATTATACTAGAATCAAATGCCTGAAACTTCATTAGATATACTCATGGTATAAATAAATAATTTCTTGAAAAAAGTCAAGGATAAAGGGTGGGAATTCAAAAATTTTAACGCTAAAAATGATTTCAACTTAGAAATAACCATATACATAAACTGGGGCCATTATTTCACAATCCTTCATGTTTGGCTTTGTGATATACACAAATTCAGAGGGGAAATCATTTACCTTCTTAAAATACAGGAAACATAACAAAATGAACTCCCTACAGTACATGCTTTTAAGAAAACTTTTCAATGTTTTATATATTTCATTCTGAGATTTAAAAAAAATTTTTTTTAAGGTAAGTTAATATAATTATGAACATCTTAGAAACTTCATGACATACCAAGGTTGTCTAGACAACTCATTTAGTAGTAGAGGAGGGCTGTCTTGGAATTTTAAAAGTATATCAAAACAAAAGTAGTCCCCTTAAATCCATTAAAAAATTGATTTTAATGATATCCCTGAAATTATTTTACATTTGAACCTATGTGATTTAACTTCTTATTCTAAAACTTACCTTTATATTCTGCACCCAATCTCAACATTAAGCGCATAGGAAAAACCTTTGCCCAGGGAATCTCTAGCTTCTGAATAAGAATTCCACAAAGAAAAGGATTACTTGGTAATAGGAGATCATCAAGTTTCTGTAAAGTAGGTGTAATAAACAGAAATCCTCCATGATCCTTACTACTGAGAAAACTCTCAGTAAAAGTAATATTGTCCAAGTTTTCTATGTATTTTCCTGGAAATAAAATCATTAATAAAAAGACTTTAAGTTGTTTTAAAAGGCATTCTGAGTTTGAATGTTGCAGTATAAACTTTTTAAATAACAGCAATGTGGATTTTTTTTCTTATTTCCACACCTGAAGAAGCATCTATTGAATAATTTGTGTGCACAAAGCTCAGTTAATCCTGGAAGTTGGGAATTGTGAAGAAAATTTGAAAATGTTTCTAACCATAGGTGGTTTTAAATTTTTCTCTTTACTGCATGACCATCTGAAAATTCATCATGTCTCCCCCAATCTTACACAGATATAAGTATATAGACACGTGTAAAAAAAAAAATCAAGAAGGCAAATATATTTCCATTTTTAAAATTAAAAAAAAAAAACTGTGTAAAGACACTAATCACATAAAATGCTAGATTTAAGGACACTGAAAATGATGACTAAGATCTTTTAAGAAATCATCAATCTCTTCATAAATCTTTAGTACAGTTAGCATAGCCAAAAGCATAAATGCCTTTAATTAATTTATCCATTCCCCCCAGTCTGAACAATTCAAAATAAAATGCTATACCTTTTAGAGCATCCTTATAGATGGTGATAAATAGTTTGAAGATGTCCTTTGGAATAGTATCTTCATTTGGCAAACATAGTAACAGAATAATAATTTCTGCCTGTCCCAAGCCATGAAGTCCATTGGTTGAGAAGTACCAGTATTTGTCTGAGGAATCTTAAGTGATAAAAGCATACAACTATAAATGTCAATTTCTGTTAACCAAAGAAACTAATATAGTCGTCCTTGGTATGAAGCAAAACTTTTCAAATTCCTTGCTTCCCCAAAGTTCTCCTCACAAAAAAACTTTAAATTGAATTGTATAAGATTAATGTAAAAAAGAGAAAGGATGAAAGACTATCTTATGGAGTCAATTAATAAATAACTAAAAATAAAATAAATAAAAATAAGAGATGCACTATTATGCTGAAATGTAGTGAGTAAGAATCAAGTTTGTGTCAGAGAATGAAAGCTGAGAGAGTCAATGATGAGTACTGAGGATTATTTACTTCCTTACTTTTAATTAGGTCACATGTCACTTACTTTAAAACTGTCTTTATTGCTACTAAATCAAGAATCTTGCTCAATTAACAAGTTTCAATTTATCTAAAAGCTATATGAAATACAGTCAATTGTATTATGAGCATCAGGTACAGCTAGGAGCCCATATCCTTAACCTAGGACTGAATGCAGGACACTAGTAAAAATCTTTAAGGTTTCAAGTCCCACTCAATATAAGTTTGCAAAATCTATATTTATATGTGGCTGACAAATCAACATCCAATGCTGCTTACTTTTCATGACTGCCAGTCAAAATTTAATTAATTTCAGAAATCCTACACACCAGTTAGGCAAAGAAAGATCAATCATTACTTACAAAATACTAACTTGACATTCACCAGTAGATTAGCATTTAGGACAAATGTAACAGGACGAAAACTTTTGCCTTCAAGAAGCAAAATGATCTGCTCATGAGATGGGTGTTCCTCTACTATAGGCACTAAATCATGAAAGTAACATATTAGTTAGAATATGACTTCCTGTTAAATATGCTTGCAATTAAAAAAAAACAGATTTATAAATCCACCAGTGGCTTTATCAAATTTAGTAACAAAAGCAAATCTATTTCATAAAAATCAGTTAATACCCTAGACAACGATTATATACTAATTTTTACTTTTCTACTTAAAGATATTAACACTGTAATACATATAAATCCTGATATATTAAATTATATATATAGTATATATACAAATACGTTGATTAAATAGCATATTTATACAATTTTAGCCCCTGTACAATTTTAAAACAAACATTTTTGTAGAGTGGATTCTAGACTGCCAGCCACTCCAATTATAAATTCTGAAATTTACAACTCTTAAAGTAATCTAGACTCAGGTTGTACATACTGCTTACTGCCATATGCCCTATGTCACCAACCAAGTGTAAAAAAGGATCTTGACAATCAACAGGAAAGTATGTATGTCATGCGAAGTACAGGGCTTAAGGTATTTCTGCCACTATAGTTAGGTTCATGAAATAGCTCCCAGTGACAGAACAGAGATCCTAAACTTCATTCCCCTATATTATCATGCACAGAACACAATCATTTCAGGTTGCAGGATGCAGCATAATGCCTGGGGTGACAAGGATGTATCCCTAGGGAACTACTCTGAGGTGAGAGCTAGCCACAGAATCTCCAGCTTGGAAAGGACCTTAGAGATCAAATAGGTTCTCATCTTTTACATAGGAAACTGAAGCCCAAAGAGATTAAATAACATGCTTCAAGTCATAGGTGTATTAAGTAGCAGATGAGAAACGAAAATTCCTAGGTTTGCTGTCCAATCCAATACTCTCTTCTTTAGGCACTTTGCACCTTTAAAATGGTATGGAGGGGGGAGGCTGAGAAAAAAATGATACAGAGTTAAAACTCTAACACAATGGAAGTATTTTCAGGATTAAAAGTGTATGAGTTTCCCTGTCAAACTAAACTTTTTCCTCATTCTAAATTAGGGACTCAAGATGAGATAAATGAGTCATATTCATTCAACTCAAAAGTTCAGATCTTTTTAGAATTTGGTTTCACATAACAAGACTTTTTGTAAACTAAAGATACCAAGCTACAGTACATATTTCGACCAAATTGTCTCAGCTTAAAAAAAATGCATTTCATACATCACAAAATTCACCAGTACATTTTTTCAAAAAACAAAGAAAACCTTTTTAAAATTTAAATAACTATTATCCTACCTGATCCCTTTTCTCCAGATGCAACCAGAAGAGGGGGCAAACTGTCCTCATCATTAGGTAGAAGACTAATCTTATTGCAAACATTCTTGTCAATACCACACAGTAACCTATAATCTGAAGTACTAGCAACAGGTAAATTGCTGTGAACTAAGACATCAGTAGGACTAGATGGTCCCTCAACTTCTGCAAAAACATCATCATTTAGTGTAAAAGAACAAGAAGTAGGTAACCCCTCAGTTCCTGTGTTTACAGGTAGTTTTTCCACAGATGGAACCTGAGAAATAGGACTCCGAATTATCTCATTTCTTGTAATATCTCCTATCTCACTGTTTGCTTTTTCCACTGTAGAATGGGCATGATCCACTGTGTTTACTGTCTGTAAAATATGGAATTAAAAAAAAAACAAAACAAAACCATCAGTTCGTATTCTCTATTCAACTGTGAAATGTTGGATCTCTATAGCCAAAGATACCTTTTTAATAAGAATAAATAAAACCAAAATGGGCTCAGAAACTCTTCAAAAGCCAAATATGCCAAGAAACAGTACCATTTTACTCCTTTAAATTCAGAAGAGTAAGGTTTAGCTTTACCATATCATATACTTGGGTAGGTATTAATGACTTTAATTTTATAGACTAGAAAAAGGAGGCAAGGAGAACTTCAGTATCCTGTACCATATCACACAGTAAGCAAACTTAGTTTAACCAAACCCTCCTTCTGACAACAGCCCAAAAGCCTTGAGTGGGGAAAGGTAGCAAGGGACAGATCAGGGGGAAGGCAGGAAGGAGAATGGTTAGGAAGCAGAGTGGTAGGTGTATTCCTCAATAGTAACCACTAATAAACACTTCAAGCCAGCTTCAATAAAGCCCCTTTCTTTTTAAACTGGCCAAACCTGAGTTAGTATTAAAAGAGAAGCATTTATGAACTCAAGTAAAACTTACTAGGCTGTTTAGAACTTTCATTTTGTTAAAATATCAATTGAGGGTAGGTGCTTGTGGTAATTAGGGCTATTTGTAAATTCTAGCTCATGAACCCTGACAAACAGCATACATTTATATGGTATGTGAAACAGAGCAGGATACATACTGATCTTGTCTAATATATACACACAGGATAAACCAGGTAACTGGCAGAGTAGATGCTCAATAAATATCTGTTTACTGAATAAAAGCATTCCTACTGCATGTATGAATACTCGCTTCTATGAATATTTTGCCACTTTACAGTGAAAGTTCTTAGTTGGCTGGAATTCTGTATTACGTATCTTTTATTTAACACCTAGCACATTTGTGTAAATGCAAACATAAATAACATTGTCCGATACTTTGCTGGATGTTCGAAAATCATTACACAAATATTAGTCTAAATTAAATTACTAAATCTCAGTTCTATTTCCCTATACCAGGGGTTCTTAAAATGTGGGTCAGGGTTCTCTGAGGTCCCCAAGACCCTTTCAGGGAGTCAGTGAGGTCCTAGGATTTTCTTCATATAATTTAACCAAAAACAACATATCACAACAGACTGCGTATAGAAGCAGATGTGAGAATTTGTCTTTTATTAAGCCAGACATCAAAGAATTTTGCAAAAATGTAAAACAGTGTTATTCCTCTCACTAAACTTTGTTTTAAAATATGTCTCATAAAGATATTATTTCTATTACTACAACAAATTAATTTTTAAATTAATTTTAAATTTTTTCCACAATTTTAATTAAATAAATTTACTTATTTTACTTTTTTTAAGATTTTATTTATTTATTTCTCAAATTGAGAGAGAGAGAGAACACATGAGCAGGGAGAGTAGCAGGCAGGGGGAGAAGCAGGCTCCCTGCTGAGCAAGAAACCCGATGCAGGACTCGATCCCAGGACCCTGGGATCATGACCCGAGCTGAAGGCAGACTCTTAACCAACTGAGCCACCCAGGCATCCCAAATTTATTTATTTATTTTTAAAGTAGGTTCATGCCCAGCATGGAGCCCAATGTGGGGCTTGAACTTACGACCCTGAGATCAAGACTTGAGCTGAGATCAAGACTTGGACACAACCGACTAAGCCACCTAGGCGCCCTACACAATTTTAATTTTAATACAGTAATTATCACTAGGTATAACCCACATAATCTATAGTTCTTTGAAGTTCTCAGTAACTTCTAAGAGCATAAAGGGGTCCTGAGACCAGTAAGTTTGAGAATCATTACCTTAAACTGACATTAAAAAAGATAAAATCTAAAATATATTCACTACATCATGTTTGTCATTTTAGGAATCTCACAGCATTAAAAAAAAAAAGTACTCTAATAATCACACTACGAAATATATTTAAAATAAAATGTTATTAAATTAACAAGTCATTCTTTAGATTCCTTACCAAGGGCATATCAGGTAAGAGAGGACTCATGTCTTCAGAACATCTTTTACTTCCAGATGATAATTTTGTTGTATCTGCAACTTCACCATTGGGCAGTATACCATCTGCGAACCATACTCTCTTCTGTTCTTTGGAGCATAATCCTAGAATCAGTTTAAAAAGTAAAGCACTTGAATTTGGTATATTGCAATGATTTAATACTAAATCAATTGGGAAATGTTTTTAAAACCTTTTTGCTATCCATTGGCAAGACCTGCCTTCTCAGGGCTGCAAAGGCCTAAAGAAGTGGCCTTTTGTGATTCATCTAGCTGGAATGGAAGTCTTTTCCTAATTTATACAAAGGCAGGAGTAACCCTAGGAATCATATACTCAGAAAAAGAGTGGACAGGAGAGGTTTTATCTTTAAGACAGTGGGGGCAAATTCAAAGCCTGTATTACTAAGTAGTGAGTGAAGAATGAATACAATTTAAAGACTAAGGCACAAGGTGGAAAAATGTAGACCGGAGCATGACAGATAAGCAAAGAAAAACATGGGAAGAACAGAAAGAAGTATAAAAAGTCTAAAAAAGGAAACAGGATCACTTGTGCATCAGAGGTCATTTTCTTAAAATTCTTTATTTAAGGGCGCCTGGGTGGCTCAGTTGGTTAAGCGACTGCCTTCGGCTCAGGTCATGATCCTGGAGTCCCTGGATCGAGTCCCGCATCGGGCTCCCTGCTCGGCAGGGAGCCTGCTTCTCCCTCTGACCCTCCCCCCTCTCATGTGCTCTCTCTCTCTCTCTCATTCTCTCTGTCTCAAATAAATAAATAAAATCTAAAAAAAAAAAAAAAAAAAAATTCTTTATTTAAAATAGGTCATTTCTTATTTTTAATGTACTTAGTAAGAGAAGCATAATATTTTTGTTCTTATAATGTGGATATTGAACTTTATTAATATTTTCCTCCCATATTTGGAGGAAATAACTAGATACCAGCATAAATATGTATTTTCTTTTGTTACAAAGCATCCACAGAGGAAGGTTATGAAAATAGCTGCCAGATGGCTTTATGACAATATAAAAATCAAAGGATCAACATCTACCTTCCAGAACATAATATAAAATTGGAATTACATACAATTTTTGCAGTATGGGTAGACATACTAAATAAGGTATCCTTCCTATATTTGCAACACTTTTATAATTTAGTAATTTAGGATGTCAATATAAGAGAACATGTAAATATTTTTAAAGCATATTTATTCATTTTAGAGCTGTAACATACAACCATATATGCTGATCTCCTTATCTAAGTTATAATGACAAATAGAAAATAGCTATATTAAGAAATAAACTGAAATTCAAAGTAATTATCAGAAGTATCTGAATTTGTTTTTAGCTGACATTTACAGTGATTTTCTAGCAAGTTAGAGACTAATAGTTTGTATTTAAAAATGTACACAGGCTTGGGGCACCTGGGTGACTCAGTCACTTAAGCAGCCAACTCTTGGTTTTGGCTTAGGTCATAATCTCGGGGTCCTGAGATTAAGCCCACTTTGGGCTCCGCACTCAGCAGGGCATCTGCTTCAGGATTCTCTCTCTCCCTCTGCCGACCCCTGCTTGTTTACTCTCTCGCTCTCTAAAATAAATAAATCTTAAAAAAAAAAAAATGTACACAGGCTTTACTCAAGGTCCTAAACTACAACAGATTATAAAAAAGAATGGAGAATCCAAAAAATTTTAAATAGATTTTAAAAAACATATTTATTGTGGTAAAATATACATTTAAAAACAGATTTTTAAAGAAAGGGAGATATGCCAGTTATCTACCTATTGTCTCTCAAACCCAAGTCCACCCTTCCATAAGGTGCTCTTTGATGCCAGGCTGAAGTCTGGGAAGTGCAACTCCCAGACCCCCTTGCTGGTTGGCTCTGGTCATGTTCTGCCAATAGCATTGGTGGGATACTGGAAGGTGGGAAGAGAAAGAATTCTGTTTCTAGTTCCTGCCAGGATCCTTGCATCAGCAGTACCACCGGATATAGGTGCATGCCCTGTGATTTGCAGTACTCCGACCATCAAGCCTGGAATACTCCTTCATTCACTGAACACCAATCCTGTGAAGCCCCCTGATGGTTCCAGCATTTGCTATATGGTGTTCTCCCAGAAATCACAACACCAGTCACACCCTGAATCCCAGGTCTGAGAACCAAACACTTCTTAGTACTCCTGAACTGAGTTCTAGAATATTGCCTTTCACATTTCATTACTCCAACCCTAGGAATAGTGGTTGCTTCCTGTAGTTAGTAATCTCTCAGTCACTAGAGTGTGCCCCTTTTGCTCTTCCAACCTTCTAACACACATATACCAGTTCCCTGTACCAAATTCCTCTGATATCTAGTCTGTCTCTCTGTCCTCACTAAACCTTATCAAACTAGAAATTCCATTAAAAAATTATCTTTAGTCTAAGACACAGCATTTTTTTCTAGTTACCTTCAACATTTGGTTGTTTAAGTGCTGAGATCGGTAAAGTTGTAGGTGAAGGTACACCGGATGTTTGAGTCTCCTGAAGAGGCTGGATTGTGGCACTTTCATCAGAATGATTAGATTTAAGATTAGAACCAGTTGGACTCATCATCCTTTCAAATGCCTGAGCTAGAAAGGGGAACAAATATTAAAATATTAAAATACTTTTGAACTTCAAAGTAAATTATTATAAATTATTTTTCAAGTTGTGAGGAGAAAGAAATCAGTGGGTAAGCAAGAAAAGGAAGTGGCACTTGGCAAAGATAATGTCCTTACTCCAGTTGGCAGCACTCTACTTCAATATAAGCTACCAATTAGTTATTTCAATATTATATTTGGCATATGTTTATCTACTAAAGAAAATATGACTTTATTTAATATGACTGTCTCTGTTTTTATCCTTGTACCCCTATAGTATATTTTCAACACAGTTCAGAGTGATTCCTTTAAGACATAAATCCTATCACATCATTCCTCTGTTTAAAATCTTTTAATGGCTTCCCAAGTGGAGTGAAGATTTCAGTTTTTACAGTGGTTCACAAATCCCTACAAATCTTACTACCTCCTCTGCCTTCCTACTTAGCTCTCTCTCTGACCTCATCTCTCACTACTATGTTGTTGTTCATTATGATCCAGCCATCCAGGCTTCCTGGTTCTTCAACAAGTCAAGCAAGCACTCTCCTAGTGTAGTCTTTGCTCTTACTGTTCTCTCCGCTTGGACTGTTCTTCCTATAAATACTCACATAGCTTTATTCTCTCACTTCAAGTCTCTGCCCACATGTCAGATTATCATAAAGCCTAACTCTGCCTATCATTAAAAAATACTACCTCTTGGGGCACTTGGGTGGCTCAGTCGGTTAAGCGTCTGCCTTCAGCTCAGGTCATGATCCCAGGGTCCTGAGATAGAGCCTCACATCAGGCCCCCTGCTCGGCGGGAGGCCTACTCCTCCCTCTCCCACTCCCCCTGCTTGTGTTCCTGCTCTCACTATCTCTTTGTCAAATAAATAAATAAAATCTTTAAAAAAAAATACTACCTCTTGCCACCAATCTGTTACTATCTATCCCTCTTACACTCTCTTACTTTAATTTAGGATATTATCACCATCTGATATTCTCTTCGCTTACTGTACACCTCTCCCCACATTCCTAAGCTCCATGAAATAATAAACTCCATGAGAACAGGAGTATATTCTCTTCACAACTGGAGCTCCAAAATGCAAAAGACTGCTTGAATATTGCTGAATGATTTTTCATCCAAATGACATGGAACAGCACTGGTAGCTCTCCCCTCATCATTTCTCCAAACCAATCTACTATAAATGTCGCCACTGCTAAAGTAATCCTCCTCAAGTGCCACTGAATGATAGCACTCTCATGAAATGACTTCAACTCACCAAATAAAATCCATACATCTTACTCCAGGTTTTGAGTAATGTCCAACTTGCCCCAAATCTACATAATGGCACTCACATGCAGGCTTCCCTGAAACTTATACAGTCTCAGCACAACTTCCTCATTATCTATAATCTCTAATTAAACTATCTTTTCTTTTAATCCCTCATGGAATTTGTCTTACAACCCTGTGCCATCTTTCTCATCTTATTTAATAACATTATTTTATTTTATTTTTTTAAGATTTTATTTATTTATTTGACAGAGAGAGAGACAGCGAGAGAGGGAACACAAGCAGGGGGAGTGGGAGAGGGAGAAGCAGGCTTCCTGCTGAGCAGGGAGCCCAATGAGGGGCTCAATCCCAGGACTCTGGGATCATGACCCGAGCCGAAGGCAGACACTTAACGACTGAGCCACCCAGGCGCCCCTGATAACATTATTTTAAATGATCACTTCTACCATCTCCAACCCTAAGGTTGATATTAAAATAACTTGTATTTTTTTGTGGTATATAAATTAGTGTTAAACAGAACCGTAAGTGCAAATACATGCTATATCATAACACTATAAATAAAACAGATAACTAGATAACCATATTCATTTCAAGATATTTTCTTTGATAAACCAATGCATGATCTCAACATCCTATTGAGTCTCTTTAATGACTGTATCTTCTCCCCTCCTGGAACCTTACAGTCAAAATGTTTTAATGTTCACCCAAAAATCTGACCTGTCAACTCAAATAATGTTTCAGATCTTCATGGCTATTTATTTTTCAAGTGGGGAGAGAGAATTATCATGGGAACTTGCTCTCATATTTCTGAATTCCAGCAGGTTGTCTGGCTAACAGCTCCAGCAGGCTTCTAGGCTACTGAAATAGCACAGGAAAAAACAAAACAACTATAGAGTCTTAAACTAACCTCTTCATAAACAATGTTGGTAAGATGGAAATATAAAAAGTTTACACTCTATTATCTTCCAGAGCAGAGGTCAACAGCAGGGAAAAAAGCAGCTTACCTCAGGCTAATAGACTCACATCAGAGCTTTTTGGAGAATTGCTGAAAAAAGTTATCTTCATTCAAAAGAGAAAAACAAATTATTATCAGGTATTTATTCTCCTGGCTAACAGGAAGCTATACCTGAGCTAATATACAGGTCGAGTATTGAAAAGTCCCAAGTACTATTTGCTGGGAATTAAACTGTCAACAAATCTTTGGGAAAATGCCAAGAAGCACTCAAAAGAGCAAATGTGTATTTGAGGGAAAAAAAAAAAACACACACACACACAATACAATGCACATACACACACACACACACTCTGTGAGAACACAAATAAGACCACCAAGATAATTGCTGATAATGGTAGTAGCTAAGTTAGGGAGCCAGAAACAATGGGAAATACATACAAACAAAATTCTAAAATTGAGAAGGGAAAAAAATGTATGAGACAAAAATGTGCCAATACTGTGACAGTCCTATGAACTTATCTATAAAATCATAAATATTATTACCTTATTTTGTATTCCCATCTTAGGGTGTAATTTCCAAAAAGGTGGGAACTATTATCTTGCCTTATGCTATTAATTTATAACACTGAATTCTACTTACTGTTAAGTATTCTATAAATGTTTAGATTAGGATGAAAGATGACAATGATGATGACAAAACAAATAGGCAGATGAAATGCAGCATTTAGGGACTTGGTACCTGTTAAAAGTTAATGAACTGCCACTCCAGAAACTGAATGCTTCCTTTCCAGATTGGTAGTATTAATTGTGAGAGTAGAACAAAAAGAAGAGAAACCAAGCCGTGGGATGTCCCACCTAAGCCAGATAAGTCAACACTAGGTCCTCGCCTTAAGAAAATAAAGAAGTTTATCTTTGTCACGATCCAATTGTTTTTAAGATATATTCAATTACTGGAAGAAAATATGTCAGGTTAATACTCACCTTTACTAATAGTCTCAAAGCAGACTACACATACTCTTGCTTCCTTTTCTAGATATTGTAGTTTACACTTCCTATTACAACAGACACCACAAAATACCTATAAAGAATAAAATATCAAATTTGGTTTTGTGTCAAGCACGTTTATACCTATGGAAGGCAGGGGGAGAGGAGCCAAAAATCTAATTAACCAAACACCATTTTTCTGATTATATAAATAATTTTTCTGATCACTATAATCACAGGCAGTTATTAAAATGATTCTATTTGTTTTACTTCAATGAGGTTTCTGCAATTTAAAATCGTGTCTCTGACAAGGAGAATTCCTTTAAATCAATTCTGCTAATTGGAAAAGAACAAAAATTTTCTTTAATGAATAGGTTTATAATTTAAAAAGTTTTCTGTGGTCCTTTACTTAAAACTTTTAAAAGTAGAATGTTATTATTTTTCTAAAAGAGAGGAGGGTTGATCTGAGACCAACGTAATACTAAAAATTGCTGAATAAAAAATGCAATGTTATTTCTATAGGCAACCCTTAAGAGTTTATAGACAAGGCAGTCAGAATGCAAACAAGGTCAGCTTCAGCATTCTGAACCTTGTGGCAGCCAATTTGCTTCCCACCCCCCAACGTTCCCCTAGATATAGACTATAACACTAACTGCAGAGTGGTCTTGAAATTAATTCAATGATACAGGGGTATATTACTGAATTTGGGACATCTCATGTATTAATGTTAGAGGGATAAAGACATATTCTTAGATTTCACAAAAACTAGTAATTAGCATTCCTCATTTCCCAGTACATCATACTCATGACAAGGTGACATTTAGTCACCCTCAAGCAATCTATAAAATGACAGTGCTTTATATATTTCCATGTAAGTGAAAAATGATTTTAAACTATCCAAAACTTTTAATTATCTATTAATCAGCTTTTTTGTCACATTAAATTTCACTTTCACTTAAAATGTCTCGAAAGAATAAAAGACAAAGATTTTTAAACTTACTTTCCCACATGCTCGGCAGTGGTGTCGCCGTTTCGTAAAAGTAAATTTGACTTGGCAGTTCATACAGTTTGGAGCTTCTGAATCAGGAACCCAAGTAGGTTGTTTCTGGCCCAAAACCAGGCCTTCTTTGCAAGTGTTTACAGGTACAGATTCTTCATTCACAGTTACAAAAGTGGATCCACCTTCAAAATTACTTTCTATATCAATGTAATTGGAGTTGAAGCTAACCTGAGGATCAATTGTAGAATCGGTAGTACAAGTGGTTGGAACAATCGTATTTGCTATGCTGGGCTCACTTTCAGGCATATGTGGAACATCTGGCTTATTTGGTTCCTTTGAACCCCTTGGTCTTGATGGAATGCTAAACAATTGCTTTGGTCTGGCCCCTCCAACATGAACAGACTGACTGTTAATATCAGAGACTGATAATTCATTTGTAATCTCAGATTTACTGTTAGATAACCCTTGTTCAACTGGAATTGTACTTTTTTCCCCTAAAGAAAGGCCACCATTTTCTGTTGTATTCTGTTTATCAACTGATTCACAAATCATATCAATGCCAGGACTTTCTCCAGTAGCGCCTGTTTCAGCGTTGAAATACATATTATTGATGCTCCCATCATCTAGGCCTTTTGTGTCTATCTGGTTCATTTGAGATTTTGAGTCATTTACACTTTCTTCAAACGATTTTATGTTACTAGTCTGAAGATACTGTTCAGTCAGAAAGGCATCAAGTTCAGCATCACTAATTAGCGCACCACTTTTCATGCCCTCATCAATATTAAAGTAATCTAAGTCTTGCCCATCAATATCATTGCTTGAAAAAGAGAGACCTTCACAATGATCAGGAAACACTGGGGCATTAGCACCAGAAAGCTCCATCTGAGATTCTGTAGCTATAGAAGAGTTTGTGTTACCAGGGTGATCCAAAGACTCAACTCTGATTACCATTTGGTTGGACTCTACCTTTCTATTTCCCACCTGTTCAATTATATTTTTACATTTTTCTTGTTTCAAAAGATCAGTTTCCTCCAATGGTTCCCCACCCAGAATAACACTCTTCTGTATTTCTTCATGCACTGGCACTGCATCTTGTATGTTATCTTTACGTTCATTCTGTGGTAAACAATCACCATGTGCTTTACTCTCAATTAATGATCCACACAAAGACCCAGGTACTGGAAGACAGGTCAGTGAAGAGTACATCTCTTCACCTGAAACATGTGGAGTTGGAGAGGAATCTTGAATTACATCTTGATGATCTTTAAGATCTACATCTCTTGAGCCTTCTTTTGCAGATTGTGTTATAACTATAGCAGTCCTATCTTCCTGAAAGGAAAAGTCAGGTAATTTGAAATTTTCATCTTTTGCATTTGAATTATTTAAGTATAAATCTTCATTTTTTGGAAAACTGCAAGGCAAAGCACTTGTGTGGTCTCCTTCTTCTAAACATTCTGTGGCAGCTATGACTGCCACATCTCCTTCCTCTTTTACCAAACATTTATCGGCTTTCAGTAACTCACATGGCTGGTCCTTGTGTTGTAGGCTGTCTTTGGCATCAAACATTTCGGAACTTTGTTGAGTCAAAGCAGATGGCATGTTAAAATCAACAACTGGTTCTAACTGATTAGAGATCTTTTTATCCTTTAAATTCTCTTTTACACTGTAATTACATGAATCTGAAGGTGTTGTATCTACTTTTATACCCAATTCTTCAGCTCCACTAATTTCTCTGTTTTGTAATTCGGAGTTGACATCATTCTGTTCCTCTCTGACAGTATTATTACCACGGTCTGTTGAAGAAGCACAAAGAGTTTCTGACACTGAAGATAAATCCAATCCAATCAAAGAATCTGCACTAGACCTAAAATCATCTGGCAATAACTGTTTAATATCTTCTTCACTATTAGTTACATGAACTAAGTTACCCATGTCGCTTATCAGATCACAGACAGGTTTACTACATCGTCCCATATAGAGAGGCTGGATGTCATCTGAAGTGCTACCATCCACAGAAGAAAGGAGATCAAGTCCTGTTACATTTTTTTCATTTTGTATGGAAGTTAGTCCCTCAAGCGTTTTGTTCAGGGAAATCTGATTTGTTTCATAGCATGTTTCTGATGAGGCACAACAATTAATGCATTGTTGATCCTTTGGTAGCAGTGAAGTCAGTTGTGAGGAAGCCAACTCTGAAGAAACTGAACAGTGGTTAGAATCAAATGTGTTTTGCTCATCCTGGAGATAATCCTGTTCATCTAATTAAAATAGAGATATAATGTTATTCAGGAAAGCCAAAGCAAAATTATCACAAATATGTTTTTTAAGACTCCTAAACTAACTAAACTTTTGTTTAGATCAGAAATAGGCTACTCTCTTACAAAATGATAACCTCCAAAAGTATTTTTATTTAGATTTAAACTACTTAGGGTTTTTACTTTTCAGTGTAGATGTCACAATGTGATAAAAATTCCACCTAAAACAACTCAGTTGCATTATAAAAACCAGACTGAGGAAGAGCTGAAAAACAATCTAACTTCTTGGTTCTCTCTCTCTAGTTTCCTAGTCTTCATTATCAGCTGAGTAAAACATCTCTCATATTAATGAAATACTAATTTATGTAAAGTTTTCAAGTTGCTTTTAGCTGGCTCATGTTGATTTTAAAGGTCTTTCTTTTAGTTAAATTTGTATCTGTAGAGAAAACTTCTAGTTTCCTTACTTCTATTTCTGGCTATTGGTTCTATTCAGTGTAAGAATAGGCTAGTATATTATAATGAAATGTGAACTTACACAATATAACCATGTGACCAAAACTGAAACCAAATTTTGCTAAGAGTACTCTATATCCGGGATAACTGAATCACAGACACTTAAAAATTCCATTAGTAGCAAAAATTAAAAACCAACAAACCTGGATTCTGTTCAAAATCATCAAGGAGTTTGTCCAAGTCACTGACTGCTGCTTTAAAATAACTGTCCATCCTACTTGTAGACTTATTCAGAGTTTAATCCTTATATGCCTAGAAAATAAAAAGTTATGATAGTTCATTTAATTCTCTAAAATATAAATATTACGCCATCTACTGAATACCAAGAAACATAGTCAGGAAAAAGACATAAATATATTGCTTTGAGGAATCTACAATTTAATTAGGAAAATTGCCTCCTTATATACAAAATGACATGAAAACCAACTCTAACAACATTACATACATACATACACTGTAAATTTTAAAAGACTTATCTAAGTAACTCATGTTACTTAAGTTACGTAAGTCAAAGAAGAATTCACAATTGAAAGCTAAAAATAGTTATAAGTACCATATACCAAATATAAATCTATAATACAATAATATAAAATATACTACATACAAGTAAAAATACTTCATACAAACACTTGTGGGATTCAGCAGAAGTGGTACTTCAAATGCTTAGAGCTTTAGATGCTTATATTCAGAACAGAAGATTAAAGACTAATAAGCTAAGAGCAGGAGTTAAAGAAACAGAAAATGAACATACAAGAGAGGTACAAAAAAGTTAGTTTTATGAATAAAGTAGATAAACCTCTGATCTGTCGCAAGAACTCCACAAATGAACCTGAGACTCCCTAAAGGAATCTATCGGTAACTAAAGGGATAAAATCAAAAGGACAGAGGAGCCTAGTTGAAGGGGGGCTCCTACTGTCTTAAATGGGACAACCAAACATCAAATGAATGAAGGCTGCAAAGGACTGAACACAAATCAAATAGATAAAAAACCAAGAGATCATAATGATACTAAAAACAAAAACAAATAACACCACTCATTAGAGGGTTGCCAGGGCACAAATTCATTACTCTGAAAGTTGATACACTGAGGGAAAAGAGCCAATAATTTATCCTCCCCATGTACTTTAGAATAATAAAGTAGCTGCTGAGGGAAAGTTTTTTAGATAAGAATTCCAATTAATAAACACAGATGGATTATTAAAATTTTATTTTTTATTATTAAAATTTTAATAATTATCTCTTGGAAATCCTTAATGCAATTAACAGACTAGGCAGTGGCTATCAATATATTCTAAAAGTGTTAGATGAGGGGCGCCTGGGTGGCTCAGTTGGTTAAGCAGCTGCCTTCGGCTCAGGTCATGATCCCAGGGTCCTGGGATCGAGCCCCGCATCGGGCTCCCTGCTCGGCGGGGAGCCTGCTTCTCCCTCTCCCTCTGCCTGCCTCTCTGCCTACTTGTTCTCTCTATCTCTCTGTCAAATAAATAAATAAAATCTTAAAAAAAAAAAAAAGAATTTAAAAATAATAATAATAATAAAAAAATAAAAGTGTTAGATGAAAGGTTGGAGCGTAACTTTATAATGGTGGGAACAGGCAAACACATCTGACTTCTACTGATCAATTTCACCATCAATAAATGTGGAAGAACCAAACATTATGTGCCTGGTGTAGAAGATACAACATCACATATAATGTATTCCTGCCCCGAAAAACTGAACCTGAATCTAATCAAGCTTTTAGAACTGTGTATTTACAGGAAATTCAGGCATAAAGGGACAAGTTAGGTGATATCAAAACAAAGCAACTAGCTAAACCCAGAAAGTGGAACACTCTACAGCAATGTTCCTCACACTGTCTTTAGTGAAAGATATTTAAAAAAAAAAATTTCCAACCTGTTCCATACTGTTACTTTTGTAAAACACAATAAAACAATACAAATTTTGCAATATATACATACAAACAAAAAGATATACATTACGAAGCACATCTGAACAGTTGCCTGGGCTGAAGAATACAGTAGGAAGTGAGGAATAAAAGACAATGAACAAATGAGAGGGTTTTACAAGATAGCTGCCATGAACTGAAAACACTGGAGGTCCAGAAAAAAAATAAGGACACTTTATTTATTTTTTTTTTAAGATTTTATTTATTTGACAGAGAGAGACACAGCGAGAGAGGGAACACAAGCAGGGGGAGTGGGAGAGGGAGAAGCAGGCTTCCTGCAGAGCAGGGAGCCCGATGTGGGGCTCGATCCCAGGACCCTGGGATCATGACCTGAGCTGAAGGCAGACGCTTAACGACTGAGCCACCCAGGCGCCCCATAAGGATACTTTAAAGATGAATTAAACAGATTAGAAACAGCTAAGAAAGAACTGAATGAACTGGAAAACCTAACTGAAGAAATAACCTAAAATGCAGCCCAGAGAGACAAGAAAGGGGAAAATATAACAGGTTAAGAGACATGGATGGCAGAAATCATCCGTCATGAGAATGGAGTCCCATACAGAAGACAGAGAGCATGAAACAAGTATGCTTGAAAAGATAATGCTAGGAATTTTTCTATAATTGATGAAAAACACAACTCAACAAATACAGGTAATTCATTATACCAAGCAACTTAAATAAGGAGAAATTCACAAGTGGCCACTCTATAGTGAAACTTTTGTACTTCAAAGGTTGAGCACCCTTAGGAAAAGGTCATCTTAAAAGGAACAATAATTATGCTGGCAACAGGTAAACTTCAGAACAATTTTCAGTAACAGTGGTATGTCACCCTAATTTAACAAAGCACATTACTTCTTTTACTTCCCTCTTTAAATTGTGGTTATACCATACATATACAATAGTACACAAAAACATAGACATCAAAACAAACAGAAGGAACTTGGAGAAAGAGACAATGCAGGAAACAGAAGAAAACTTCAAAGAAACTAATTAATATTCTCAGAAAAGTAACAATGCAACTATGACACAGGAATGGGAAGCCATAAATAAAGAACATATGGAGGGGGGAAAAGTTATCATGGAAAGTGATAGCAAAAATCTCAAATTCAAGTGAAGCTTGTTGGATGCAGTGAAAGCAGTGCTTAGAGGGGCATTTATAACTTAAGTGCATAGGTTAAAAAAAGAAAGATCTAAAAGTCAATCATCTAAGCTTCCCTCTTGGGAAACTAGAAAAAGGAGAGCAAGAAGAGCAAAACAAGCAAAAGCAAAGATGACAAAGAATTGAACAGAAACAAATGAGATTAAAAACAGGAAAACAATAGACCAACAGAAAAAAAAAAACAAACATTGAAACCAAAAACTCTTTTCTTTGAAAAAAAATCAGTAAAATTAATAAATTAGGCTAATCAAGAAAAGAGAGAAACACAAATTAACCAATATCAGAAAGAAAGGGGGAATATAACTACTGATGCTATGGACACTAAAGGAAAATAAAGGAATATTATTAACAACTCTATGCCCAAAAACTTGATAATCAGATGAAATGAACCAGTTCCTTAGAAGACAGAAGCTACCAAAACTCACACAAGAAGAAACAGATAACCCAAACAGCCCTGTATCTATTAATGAAATGGAACCAATGATTAGTAACCTTCCACAAAACAAATCACCAGATCCAGGTGGCTTCACTGATTAATTTTACCAAACATTTAAGGAAGGAAGAAATGATATTTCATAATCTCTTTCAGAAAAAGGAAGCAGAGGGAACCCTTCCTCATTCACTTTATAAGACTAGCATTACTCTAATACCAAAACCAAATAAAGACATTACAAGAAAGGCAAACTACAAACCAATACTGCTCATGAACACAGACATAAAAATCCTCAACAAAATATTAGCAAGTAGAATCCAACAATGTATAAAAAGAATTATACATGACAACCAAGTGGGATTTATCCAGGTATGCAAGGTTGGTTCAACCTTTGAAAATTAATCAATATAATCTACCATATCAACAGGCTAAAGAAGAATTATCATATAATCATATTGATTGATGCAAAAAAAAAAAAGCATCTGACAAAACCCAATACCTACTCATGATAAAAACTCTAAGCAAATTATGAGCAGAGGAGAACTTTTTCAATTTGATGAAGAATATTTACAAAATACCTACAGCTAACATACATTATGATGAGAAACTGCATGCCTTCCCACCAAAGACTGGGATCAAGGAAAGGTATCTTCTCTCACAACTCCTATTCAACATAGTACTGAAAACCCTCCTAGTGCAACAAGAAAGGGGAATAAAAAGTACACCATTTGGAAAGGAAGAAATAAAACTGTCTCTATTTGCAATGACATGATTTTCAATGTAGAAAATCCCCAAACACTAACCTCCCGAAATAGAGTAGTGAATACAGCATGGACATAGGATACAAGGTTAATAAACAAAAATCAAATGCATTCCTATATATGAGCAAAGAACAACTGGAATTTGGAATTTTAAAAATGCCATTTATGATAGCACCTGAAAAAATTAAATACTTAGGTATAAATTTAATAAAATATATACAGGACCTATATGTGGAAAGCTACAAAATACTGATTAAAAAAATCAAAGAAGATCTAAATAAATGGAGATATATTCCATTTTCAGGGATAGGTAGACTCAATATTGTTAAGATGTCAGTTCTCAATGCAAACCCAATCAAGATGCCAGCAAGCTATTTTGTAGGACTCAGGAAACTCAGAATTCTGAAGTGTATATGGAAAAAAAGAGGACATAGAATAGCCAACATAATGCTGAAAAAGAAGAACAAATTGGGACAACTCACTCTTTCTGATTTTAAGATTTAGAAGGCTACAATAATCAAGGTAATAGAGTACTGGCAAAAGAATAGACATATAGATCAATGGAAAAGAATAGAGAGCCTGGAAATAGACCCACACAAATATAGTCAATGTATCTTTGACAAAGGAGCAAAGGCGATTCAAAAGAGAAAGGCTAGTCTTTTCAACAAGTGGTGCTGAGAAAACTGGACATTCCTATGCAAAAACATGAACCTAGATACAGACTTTACACCTGAATGTTTTTAAAATGGGTAACAGACCTAAATGTATTTAAAATGGATAACAGATCTAAATGTAAAATGCAATATTATAACACTTCTTGAGGAAAACATAAGAGAAAATCTACATAACCTTGGGTCTAGTGATGAGTTTTTAAATATAACAATGGCATGATCCAATCAAAAAATGATTAAGCTGGATCTTATTAAAATTAAAAACATCTGCTCTGAAAAGGACACTGTAAGAGAATGAGAGGACAAGCCACATCCTGGAAAATAATATCTGATAAAGGACTTGCATCCAAAGTCTACAAAAAACTCCTAACGTTAAATAATTAGAAAACCAACAATCCAATTAAATGGGCAAAAGTTCCAAACAGACACCTCACCAAAGAAGATACACAGTTAGCAAATAAACATATGATGAAATGCTCAACATCATTTGTCTTTAGGGACTACAGATTAAAACAATGAGATACCATTTTACATCAATTACAATGGCTAAAATCCAAATAACTGACAATATCAGATGCTGCAAGGGTGTGGATCAGCAGGAACTCTACTCCTGGTGGGAATGCAAAATGGTACACCCACTTTGGAAAACAGTTTGTCTCTTATAAAACTATAGTCTTACTATATGATCCAGCAATCATACTACTACATATTTACCCAACTGATTTAAAGATTTATGTCCACACATGAACTTAAATATGAATGTTTATAACAGCTTTATTTATAAGGGCCAAAATTTGGAAGTATTCAAAATGACCTTCAGTAAGTGAATGGACAAATAAACTGTGATACATTCATGCAATGGAATACTATTCAATGATACAAAGAAATGAGCTAACAAGCCACAAAAAGGCATGGGTGAGTCTTAAATATGTATTGCTAGCTAAAAGAAGCCCGTCTTTAAAAATCTACACACTGGGGGCACCTGGGTGGCTCAGTCGGTTAAGTGTCTGCCTTCGGCTCAGGTCATGATCTCAGGGTCCTGGAATCAAGCCCCAAGCTGGGCTCCCTGCTCAGCAGAATCTGCTTCTCCTTCTCCCTCTGCCCCTTCTCCACCCCCCGCTTATGCTCTCTCTCTCTCAAATAAAAATCTTTAAAAAAATTGTTTTTAAAAATCTACACACTGTACATGGGACACCTGAGTGGCTCAGTCAGTTAAGCATCTGACTCTTAATTTTGGCTCAGGTCGTGATCTCAGGGTCATTACACTGAGCCCTGCACTGGGTGCTGTGCTGGGCGTGGAGCCTGCTTAAGATTCCCTCAGCCCTTCCCCAGCTGCTCACTCGCTATCTATCTAAAAAAAAAACAAAAAACCTCTACATACCGTACCATTCTAATTGTATGACATTCTGGAAAAGGCAATACTACAAAGAGAGTAAACACGTAAGTGATTGCTGGTGGTTTAGGGTAGGGGATAGATTAACAGGTAAAGCACAGTGGATTTTTTTAGGGTGGTGAAACTATTTTGTATGATATTATAGTGGTGAATACAGACATTAAGAGCATTTCTCAGGTTATAGCACAAAAAATAAACCTCAATGCATGCAAATTTTAAAAAATTATTTAGAAGGTTGGGTGATCTCAGAATGGAATGCAGAATGTGAAAAAAGAGGCTACATTTATTACAAATATATAAAACAACCTTACTGAAAGGGGTGGAGAAATACAGTGCTACCTTTGGAAATGAATGAGTCTGTAAGGCTGAAGGCAAAAGGAACACAAGCATTGTGCTCTAGTTGATAAAACTGTTTCCCATGGGGGTATGGGTTAACAATTTTGAAACCATTATACATGTATACTGGATTGAACTAGAATTAAAAAGTAAATGGATGGCTAATGATGGGAGCCAGGTTTCTCACTGTTGGAAGGGAAGGTGAGATAAGCAAAAGGGAAGGAAGCTAAAATGATCCATATGGTAATGGATTTGAATTGGAGATATCGGTATAAACTCATGGGTAGCTTAATACGGACAGAGATGGTTACACATCTGTGCTAATTTTTTATGTGAAATATTTATAGATATTAGTATAAACACGTATATCTCTTGCTCTGTTAGCTGAGAGGGCCTAGAAGCAAGACATCCCAGGGACAACAATCATACTTAGCACCCAGAGCATGGTTTCTCCAACAAAAGGAACCAAGGCTCCATTTCGGGGCAGAAAATATACAAGATGAGCATGGAGCATCTTGTAATCCCAGAAATAAAGTGCATGTACACATGCACGCATGGATGTATACACACATACAATGAAGGAGGTATGTTAAAAGGATACAGAAGTCAACTGAAAGAGCTCCCAAAGGCCAAAGCTGGAACAATCTGAACAATAAAATATATAAACCAGTACTGGCTTATTACCCAAAGCATTAAAAAAAATGAGTTCATATTGAGATAAATAAACAGGGAACAAGACAAATCTCCCACACAGAAAAATTCTGAATAATTTGCATAGATACTTTGCTCTCAGGGAAGTGGAACATAACTCCCTGCTGCTTAAGTGTGCTGTACATACTTTCTTCTTAAGAGTACAGTATAGAAAGGGAGAAAAAATAACTTCACAGTGGAGAAACCTGACAAACTCTACCTCAAGCCAGTGGATAAAAGAAAACAACAGTGGTAAGTCATGTTGATAGTATGTACCCTTGATATGATGTGATGACAATGGCACTTTATCTCTGTTGTCTTCTTCCTAGAACACATTACCCCAATCTAATTATGAGAAAAATATCAGAAAAACCACAACTGACATTCTGCTAAATAGTGTACTAGTAATTCTCAAAACTCTCAAGAAGATCAAAAACAGAACATCTGAGAAACTGTCACAACCAAGAGGAACCAAAGGAGACAAGACTAATCAGGGTAGGGCGCCTGGGTGGCTCAGTCGGTTGAGCGTCTGATCCCGGGGTCCTGGGATCCAGTCCTGCATCGGACTCCCTGCTCCGCGGGGAGTCTGCTTCTCCCTTGGACCCTCCTCTCCCTGCTCGTTCTCTCTCTCTCTAAATAAAATCTTTAAAAAAAAAAAAAAAAAGACTAATCAGGGTAATGTGGTATCCTGGATGGACTCCTAGATCAGAACATATTAGGGAAAAATTGAAGAAATGTGAATAAAGTATGGACTTTGGTTAATACTAATATATCAATACTGGTTCATTAATCATGATAAGTGTACCATATTAATGTAAGATGTAATAATAGGGAAATTGGGTATGGGGTTAATGGGAACTCTCTGGACTATCTTCCCAATAATCCTATAAATCTAAAACCGCTCTAAAATAAAAAGATTTTTTTTAATGAAGTGAAGGCATTGGAAAATAAACTTGAGAAAATATCCTAGAAAGTAAAACAAAAAGAAAGGGAAAGAAAGTAAGAGGAAAAATTAGAAATTTAATCTGAAGAGGTCTGATATTCAAATAATAAGTCCATAAAAAAACTGCAGGAAGAAAAAAAGGAAGAAACTGTCAAATAAAATACCTCAGAACTGAAGGATATGATCTCCAGGTGGAAAGGGCCCAGTCAGGGCCCAACAAAATGAATGAAAAATCCTTATCAAGCCACATCATTGTGAAATTTCAGAATACCAGAGTGGTTTACAGAAAGATCAACCCATTTCAGGCTGTAACTGCAGCCCCCACCTTTCCCCTACACTCCTGGCCTCCCCATCCCATCCTGCTCTCCTTTTTCTCTATTCTAAGGCATTCGTTTACTTTACAACCTCCTAACTTTTCGTATAATGTATTTATTATATTGTTTACCATCTGGAACAACTCCTCCCTCCAAGAAATTATGCTTCATGAGGGTAGATATCTTGTATTTTTGTTCACCAATATATTCAAAGTATCTTGAGCAATGCCTGCCACAAAAAATAAGCTTATTACAGACTTAGTGAATAAATACAAAAGCTTCCAGAGAGCAATAGCAGGTCACATACAAAGGACTGGTTATCATATCTGTCATTGGACTTCTCAGTAGCAACAGTAGAAGGTAGAAAACAATGGAACCATGCCTCCAAAATTCTAAAAGTAAATTATTTACAACCCAGAATTCTATATTTAGCTAAGCTATCAATCACGTTTGAGGGAAGAATTTTAAAAAACATGTTTAGACAGGCAAGAATCCAGAAATGTTGCCTCCCCTTTAGTCTTTTTCAGGGGCCCACTAGAATATGTACTCTATCAACATGAGGGAGACAACCAGAAAGAGGAAGGGCTGAAGTCAGAAACAGGCTATTCAACACAGGGAGAGACAAATGCAATGCACAGATGATCATACAAGGACACACCTCAAAGAAAGCTGTGCAACAACAGGCCTAGAGAGCAATGCATGAAGATGGATGCAGGGTGACAGGCAATTACAGGAAAGATGTTGCAAAACAAACAACAGACATTTTAAATCTACCAAAAGGGGATTTACATATCTTGTCTGAAGGGTTGTTAATAAATTAAAGATATAAAGGACAGGGCACCTGGCTGGCTCATTAAGTGGAGGGTGCAGCTAGCTCTTGATCTCCGGGTTGTAGGTTTGAGCCTCATGTTGGGGATAGAGATTACTTAAATAAAATCTTAAAATATATACATTTTAAAAGATACATTAAAAAGATATAAAACATACATTCATAAAGATACATAAAAGGTAGATATATAGAAGAACTAAGGTAGGGGCGCCTGGGTGTCTCAGTCGGTTAAGCGTCTGCCTTTGGCTCAGGTCATGATCCCAGGGATCTGGGATCGAGTCCAACATCAGACTCCTTGCTCAGCAGGGAGCCTGCTTCTCCCCCTGCCTGCTGCTCCCCCTCCTTGTGTGCTCTCTCAATCTCACAAATAAATAAATAAAATCTTAAAAAAAAAAATAACTAAGGTAATTATAAACTCTAGGAAAAAAACAAAAAATTATATAACAAAGAAAGTGCACAATATACCTGGTCACCTGTACATATTATGCACATACTTAAATGATGTAAACACTAAATAATGATTTAACTAAAAATTAACATAGAACTAATCTGCAGATAAGAGGTGAGGAAAAGTGCAGTGTTTAAAGGTGGAGGCTTGTGTAACAAACCTAAACTCTCATCTTCTATAATAGGAAATTGGTAAATAACATCTAAAACTGTGGTAGGATGGGGAGATAGCTGCTTACTTAAGCAGGTTATTTAAAAACCTAGAGGTGAAAAAGAGTTGAACAAAAAAATAAAGAGCTGAATAGTCTAGTCACTGCAAGAGTGTTTCTCAGCAAGGTTCTGTAAGAGAATGAAGCCTTAATGCCCTAAGGCATCCACTTTATGTAATGAATTACCTTCTTTCCTATGCTTTTTAAGTATTACTAGTTTTAAACCATCCAGGAGGGAATTAAGGAAATAGTAACGCAATTTACGTTTTGGATGAGGAACACTGATTGAAAAAGGCTGCTTTTGCAGAGTGGGATTCAGGAGAGAGGATTGGGGCAAAAGATTATTGCTTTTCATTTTAAGTCTTGTAGTCTTATTTTACTCTTTAAATTATGTACAAGTATCCCTTTGATAAACATTAACATTACATTAAAAAATATAATAGCAAAAAGTAGTAAAGGAACTCTGAATATAGAACATATTAAAAACATAAAGCACAGGAATTAGAAAATCTAGAAATAGTCTCTCATCAGAAAAAAACAATTTTTCTAAAAAGTATGGAATTCATGAAATATCTATTTATAGAGTTATCTCTATATAGCACACTGTACTACTAAGCATTATGTCATCTGAGGTGCCTAAAAATGTATAGAAAAGGTAAGATAAATAATAATAGAATCCAACAATTTATATAAGATATAATATAAATACTGTACAGGAAACCTTTTAACATGAAATTTGAAGCTGCACATAATTTCCATTCCATTCAACTAAGATGTACGTACTGTGCCAATAATCTAGCACATAAAGAAGACACAAAAGGAATATAAGATATACTCCCTATTCTGAAGAAGTTTATGTGTACGTATGATAACCTATTTTATTTAGGTAATATTTTTACTCACCTGACCATTTATGTACTCTCAGATTTACAATCAAAGATTTACAATATTTACTTTACAAAAAATGGTTTTAAAAAATGTCTTCATGATTTAAAAAAAAGTGGCAGCAACAAAGAAGATTAACCAGAAAACCAACAAAACCAATAGTAAGGAGACTCCTAAAATGGTTCAGATGAGAGATGATGAGGGCCTGAACTGACACAGGACAGAGCAGATGGAAAGGAGATTAACAGAAAAGTGGCTAAAGAATGGGAAATTCTGGAGAGTGAAAGCAAGGGAGAAAAAGCTAGGATTACTGCCAGGTTTCCATCATGGGTAACTGGGTAGACGGTGGTACCACTGACCATGACAGGCGATACAGAGAAGAGCAGGACTGAGGGAAAACATGAGTTCACATTTGCACTGTTGTTTGCAGTACCTTGAGAACATCCTGGGGGAGATGTCCAATAGGCAGTTGAATATAAGGATCTGGAATGCAGGAGAGAAGTCTGAGATAGATAAAAGATTTGGGAATTGGCAGCACATACCTGCTAATGGCTGAGATCACCTAGGAAGAGAATACAGAAGAGGACAGGAGCCTGACATCAGATAACTAAAGATCACAATTAATGTTCCTAAAGCCCCTCTGGATAAAACTTTGCCCAGAGTTATATGTACTTCTATAGGAAAATAGCCAATATGTAATGTTAAATGACAAAAAATCAAACTGCAAAACATCATGCACAGGACAAACCCATTTTTACAAATAAGTTGTTTTAAAAAAAAAAGTATTAGCAAAGGCACAGAAGAAAAATATGGAGGGCCAACACCAAACTGTTAATAATGGTATCTGATTATGCATGTCTTTCACATCCACATTATGTATCTCTATAGTATTTTAGTTTCTTTGTTTTTCTTTTTCTTTTTTTTTTTTTACAAAAATGTACTACTTTTGTAAACAGGAGAAAAGATAATTTTGTTCCTTTCCTAAAAAAATTATAGTGCATATCCTTACAATATAAAAAAAAGATAATAAAAATCTGTTAGAAAAATACATTGACACTGGACTATAAATTGGCAACTATTACAAACAACTAATAAAATTATGAAAAAATACTCACAGCACCATCTGTACTATCAACGTAATATGAAGTAGAACACTTACCATTTGTTGCCTACTGAATCAGAACACAATTTTTCTTTTTAGCAATCTCTACACCCAACATGAGGCTCACACTCACGATCAAAAGTCGCATGATCTACCAACTGAGCCAGTCAGCCACCCCCACAATTTTTTTTAATAAAAGTGGTCAATGTTTGTAAGGGTATGACAAAAAGAGCATCTCAGATACTGCTGATAGAAAGTAAACTGGTATACCCTCTCAGAAAAACAATGTGACAACATGTATTAACAGTCCCAAAGAGAATCCATTTGATGTTACAATTCTCCTTTTTAAAAATTTAAGAAAATCCAAAGCAACTGAAAACATGCAAAGATATTTCACTAAATCATTAATTGAAACCATCTAACACCAACATTATGACACAAAAGAAAATTACCCAGGCATCCAAAGTAATTCTACTTCTAGAGAAACATTAGCACTTGGGGGGGGGGGGGGCACATTATCAAGAGCTTTCAACTTGCAATGTTTGTAATAGTGCAAAATTTCAAAGAACCTAACAGTGCATCAATACAAGAATAGTTAAATCATCTTTCTCAAACTGGTCGGAAGACCCCTGGAAGACCCAAGAACTTTTTAGGAGGTCAGTGGGGTCCTTCCTTTTCCAAACACCTACCTATGCAAGGCTGGATTTTCTTAATGTGCTTTAGTGTACAAGATAGCACACCAGATTGAAGGGAGAAGCAAATATGAGAATCCAGCTGCCTTCTATAAAGCCAGACATTAGTGATCTGCAAAAATAAAAAACAATGCTACCCTTCTCACTAAATTTTTTAAAGAAAATATATTTTTCAAGAATATTACTTAATTCAACATGTGAAGGGTTTTTAATGCATAATTTTTAGAAATTTTCTGAGTTTTAATTTCTAAAATACTAAATATATTGCATTAGAGAAAAACTCTTTTAGTCCTCAATAATTTTTAAGTTTGTAAAGGGATCCTGAGACCCCACTGGGTTCAAAAACTGTGATACCATCATATTATATAACACTGGGATTATAATTAAACAGGAACGGAGCTTTATCTGTCATGTAACTGTTTCAAAAGATATTTTGCTTATGCGTTACTTGTATAATCAAACATCATAAAGTTATACTTACGAAGATTTTTTAAAAACATGAGGAAACACTTAAATTTAAGCAAGAAAAGCAGGCAATCCAACTCTATATAATATCTCATCATCATAATTAAGAAAATGCCACGAGAAAAAAGACTGGAAGGTAAAAGTCAAAATATTAACTGCGGTTGATTATCTTTAAATGGTGGAATTATGGCTTATTATATTTTCTTAATCTTTATTATATTTAAGATTTTCTTTCTGACACTAAGCATGCAGTTTAATATCCACGGGAGAAAAAAAAAGGGAGAAATTGGGCGAAAATTTACGTATAGTTTCCCTGGATCAAACCATTACACTTCTGCCAATTCAGAAGACAACAAGCTCAAAATAATAATTTAAGGAACCTAAATCGACCAACCAATTTCCTATTGAAAAAGATGAACTTATCAAATGTATGGACTGATTTCCATACCAAACTAACAAGAACACTCAGTCTGGAATAATTTGCAATCACTGTAGTACACGTAAGTTAATAGTTTAAAAGTTAGGTCATCTTTTAGAATTTTCCAGAGGTACCAAAGAAAAGGTAGAGAAAAGGAACACCACCGCATCCTTCTGTCCAAAATGATGAGAAAATGCATCGGTGCCAGAATGGGGTTTACGAAAGAGCAAGGGCGGTGATGACAGATTCTGCTGGAGCCAAGTCCTCCCAGCGGCAGAGACTATCTCCCCGCGGGAACTACAGTCCCCTCAGGCAGGCACAGCCCCTCCCCTGGCGGGACAGGCAGCCCTGGGGGCGCTTCTCCCTGCGCCCGCCGCGGTCCCCGGGGCGCTCTCCGGCAGCCCCGAGCACTCGGGGCGACTCGAGGCGGCCCGGGTGGGTGGGACCCGGCAAAAAGCCGCCGAGATTTCTCTCCCTGCCGGTTCCGGCCCTCCAAGCTCTACCGAGGGGACTCGAGGTTTGAGGATCGTGATTCCCTGTTCAACTCTAGGGGCTCGGAAAGAGAACAAGTCGGGGGCCCAGGCTCGGCCCCTGGAGGAAAAGGAGGGCCAGACCCTGCGCCCAGGTCGGCGGGTCCAGCGGCCACCCCGCCCCCTCCGAGAGTGCAGCAGGGGTGAGGAGAGGCCAAGTTGCCTATTAATGGGGGCTCTTACCTCCCCACACCTCTGAAGAGATCTCTGGGGACTCGATGCGACGTCAAGCAGAGGAGCGAAGAGCGACCCCGGCCGGGAGCCCCGGGGGTTCGCTACGTCGGCTCAGGGTTTGTTTCCCCCCCCGACCTGTTTGGGGGGGGGGGAAAGAGCAGAGAGCGCAGGCGCAGAAGAGGCTTTCCTACGGCTCACACACCCCCTCCCTCCGCGTCCACGGCCTCCGCCGAGTCCCGAAGCGCCTGCGCGCTGCTCTGCGGGGTCTGGGCTGTGGGTGCCGGGCTTCTTACCGGAAGTGGCTGGGAGGGTTGTGGGGTAATGAGGCAGCTTGAAGACCGGCTTCAGATGGGGACTCGGTTTCCCACTAGACGCCTGAAGGCCGGAATCGGGAGGCGAACTGCGTCAGTGTCCGGCTTCCTTTGCCCTTCGTTGACCTAGCCTCAGCTTCCCCCGCCCCCAGCCTGCAGCCTTCGCAGCCGGAGCGGCGCACCGGCCTGTACTGGACACGCCCGCCGCCGGGCAGCTAACCAAGCCTGCTCTCCGCGCTGCTGTCCTCCCAGAAAGCCTTTTTACTTCACACTGGTGTTACCACCCCCGTTTTTCTCCCGGCAGCAACAAAAATGCTCCCACCCATCCCCTAGTTTAAGTCCTCCAGCTCACTGCCTGTTCCCAACGCTGCTGCCCTTCCCTCTCGTTGCTTTAGTTCTGCTTTTCTAACAGTGACCACAAGAACAGCTGCCTCCCCGCGTCTAAGAACAAAAGCTAACCAACTGGAGAAATAAATGCTACTCATGTGATACATGTTTTGTGCTTGTTGAGCTTTACTATTTTTACCACAAGTTTCCTATGAATTTAAATGAGGGGAGAAGAGATAATCTGTATGGGGTGAAGAATCCATCTGTTTACAGAAAGTTTTGTCAGCTCATAATTCATACCAGTCTTTTAAAATTTCAAGAGTTAGGGGCACCTGGGTGGCCCAGTGGGTTAATTCAGGGTAGGTCGTGATTTCAGGGACTTGATCCCCAGGGTCCTGAGATGGAGCCCGGAGCGGGGCTCCTAGCTCAGTGCAGAGTCAGCTTCAGATTCTCTCTCTCTTCTGCTCCTGCTTGTGCTCGCGCGGGTGCTCTCTCTCAAATAAATCTTTAAAAAAATTTCAGTTATAATATATCAGGAGTATTTCAATCAGATGTGATTTATGGTGAAAGATTTGAGAATTGGTTCAAATTCTAAATCTGCAATTTGCAACTACAGTTTGTGATCTTTCAAAAACATAGAATCTATATTTTTTTCTCTAGCCTTGATTTTACTAAACTCCGAAATGAAATTGTGTGGTTTTAGTGCAACAGTAAAACTTTTATTGATAACTTAATTTATTGAACATCTACTATATGACAGTCACTGCATTAGATGCTTTGCTTACATTATCTCATTCAATCCTAAGCAACTCTACAAGGTACAGTATGCATTTTCTCTATGTGTTAGGGGTTATTTACAGATAAATAAAATGGGGTCACTGACCTTATGGAACCACCATCTAATAGCAGAGACTCGCATATACAAAGGTATATTTGGGATAGAAGTATTTATATAGAACTATTCATATAGTATAATACATATCTATATATATAGTGTGAGGACAAAGAATAGAAATAGAAAACACTGAGACCTTAGAGATAAATAGGAAAAGTATACACATGAATGGTCAATTCACAAAATAGGAAATTTCAGTGCCTACTGCATGTTTTACTAATGTTCAAACTCATTAATAATGAAATGAAGACAAAAGAGATATTATTTCCAGTGGATCTAGTTAGCCAGTTTGTTTAAAATGTGAATAAACTCCATTGGTGAGGGTAGAGTGAAATGAGCACTCATCCTGTTGGGGATATAAATTAGGACAAAGATTTTGGAAAGTTATTTGCCAAATCAGATCAAGAAATGTTCACATGACCTAAATTAATAATTTCCCTTCTAGAAATTATAAGGACATATTCCAGAATACAAAGATTTATATGAAATAACATAAACAAACCCCCTCAAACTGGAATGTCTTTCACATACAAATGCAATTGTACTTTGTATCACATTTATTTGTTTATGGATGTTTCCTCTGTGCAGTGCATTATGCTAGGAGTTGTAAGGATTACAAAAACAGATAATTCATGAAATTTGCCCTAAGAAGTTCACAATTCACTGTGTCATTCTCTTATTTACTAACACAAATAGTTGAGAGGTTGCTGCAATATAATAAAATTACAAGCTGTTTTTGGAGTTCTTTGTCAATTAAATTTCCTATGATTTCCTTTGCTGATTGAAATGAAGAAATCTGTACATGAAATGCAATGTCAGATAAAAATATTAATGGAAAAGAGTCATTGCAAAGTTTGAGTAATAATTATTGAAAAACTCCATGTATCATACTTGACCTCTAAAGATCCCAATTTATAACTAAATGGTTTTGATTTCAGGAAATCATCCCAATTGTAACATATTCAGCCAATTTATTCCTTAGACTTTAATCATTGCTTGGACCATAAGCATTTTTTTTATTATTTTGAAAGGTAACCAGAATCTTGATTATTTTAAGAGGCTTAAATTCCACAGTAATATGAACTTACAAAGCTGTTCCCTTTTCTTTCTTCTTTTTTTTTTAAGATTTTATTTATTTATTTGAGAGAGAGAATGAGACAGAGAGAGCATGAGAGGGTCAGAGGGAGAAGCAGACTCCCTGCCGAGCAGGGAGCCCGATGTGGGACTCGATCCCGGGACTCCAGGATCATGACCTGAGCCGAAGGCAGTCGCTTAACCAACTGAGCCACCCAGGCGCCCCAAGCTGTTCCCTTTTCATTAGTAATCTGGATGGAGAAAATACCAGAAGCAAATGAAAATAACAATTACAATTATTCATTTTTGATGGCTGGTCTTACACTAACAAGCAATTTTAGAACTAGGGGTTCATTGCTCCCAAATACAGAAAGTGACATAGAACTGTTAACCATTAGTATTTAATGCTACCTAACCATGTTAGAATACCCAGGTTAGAAGGAAAAGAGCTAATTTTTTTTTAAATTATCTGCTTAGGGCCACTTAGATCAGCTATTTGAAGCAATGTCACTAATTAAGAAATGGTTATAGTTTTCGTGACTATGAGAACTAATTTTTTAAAATGCATAGAAAAAGTTTGGAAGGAAATCCACTAAAATACAAGCTGATTATCTTTAGAAGGTGAAATTATAGTGATTTCTCCTTTTTCTTTCTAGTTTTTTATATTTTCCAAGTGTTTTACAATGAGAACATATTACTTTAATAATCCCAGGGGAAAATAGAACACTTTAAAAAAGTATTTCTAAATTTATAATTGAGTCAACCAATTACTTTACATTCCTTATGCAATCAATGCATTGCATACTGCATACAATCTACAGCATGACTATGGGTCATTAAGAGTGAAATAACCCAAAAGGATGTATAAGCACTTGTGTCTAGATACTGTCTTAGGGGTGGCAACAAGGTACAGTTATCCCCGGGGCTCATATATGATACAGCTTCAACATAATGACACAGGTTCTCTTAGCGAGGAAGTCAGAATTATTTGCCAAGTATTTCTAGTTCTCTCTTCTGGGCATATGATGGCAATGTATTTCTGGGCCCCTTGTGGTTGAATAGGGCCATGTGACTGATTCAGGCAAGTGAACTGTGAAAAGTGAGTGACATGTGTCTTTCTATACTGGATTCTTTTTACCCACCAATGTAAGGTATTCTAGAGCCCACCTCCCCTCTGGCACAGCAACAGACAAGACTTGATACTGTGGCTTCCCCATCCGTGTGAGTGCTTGAGAGAGCCCAACGAACAGATCACTTCTAGAATAAGAAATAAACTTTGTCGTTATATGCCGCTGAGATTCTGGGGGTGATTTTTTACTGCAGCATAGCTTAGCCTGTCATGGCATATAAACTTTGTTTAATGCCTCTGAGATTTGGAGGTGGCTATTCTGAATGATACACTGGGTGCCTCAATGAGATGCTCTGTGGCGGTGATGTTTGCTACAGTTTTTCCTTCACAGATGAATTACTACTCGTAATTATTATGATATGCCAGCTAAATACATTTTGTTGTAAATGAATACTTACCTATACTACTACTCAGAGTGACAGTACATTTTTTTTTTTGCTTTTAATTTTTTTGTTATGGAAAATGTCAGTCACATGTAAAAGTAGAGAGAATAGTGCAATAAACAATCGCAGCTTTAGTATCAACAACTCATGGTCACATCTTATTTCATCTATAAATTCACCCACTCTAGCCCTTCCCCCTCAGCTGGATTATTTTGAGGCAAATCTCATTTATCATGTCTTTTCACCTCTAAATATTTCTACATGTATATTTAAAAGATAAGTATTTTACAAAGTAGAAATAATAATGCAATGAACTCTCTCATATCCAATACTGCCATCTAATTCCAATATGGACAAACTTGTTTCATGTATACCCTTACCCACTTATATTATTTTGAAGCAAATACCATATGTCATATCATTTCATCCATAAATATTTCATTATGTACTTCTAAAATAAAATTGCTCCTTACAAAAACATAATAATACTATTCACATCTAAAGATTTAACAATAATTCTTCTATAATGCCAGATATTTAGGTCCTGGTGTTAATATTTCTAATTATTTCATAGATGTCATAATTTTTAAATAGTTTGTGTGAATCAAAATCCGAATAAAGTCAACATTTTGAGATTGATTGATGTCTAATAATGTTCTCTCTTTTTTGTTCTTGCACTTTATTTTTTTGAAAAAGCCATGTCTTTTGGCCTGTAGAATTATCAGGATTTGGATTTTTCAGCATCTCTTTCCCCACAGTATTTTTAACATGTTCCTTTTGCCCCTATGTTTCCTGTAAGCTTGTAGCTAGATCTGGAAGTTTGGTTTGATATGGGTTTAGTTTTTTGGCAAGGCTGCTCCATAAGAGGTGTTATGTACTTTCATCAGGAGACATAATATCTTGTTGGCTCTCTTTTGTTGATGTTAGCAGCCATTAATAATCACTGCTTGGATCCATCTTTCATTTGGGTTTACAAAATGGTGACAGTCTATTATTTCTTTTTTTAAATTAACATACAATGTATTATTTGTTTCAGGGGTACAGGTCTGTGATTCATCAGTCTTATATAATACACAGCACTCATTACAATACATACCCTCCACAATGTCCATCACCCAGCTACCCCATTCCCCACCACCCTCCCCTCAAGCAACCCTCAGTTTGTTTCCTAAGATTAAGAGTCTCTTATGGTTTGTCTCCCTTATTATTTCTTTTTTATTCGTTGATTGGAATTCTCCTAGGGATAAAAATTCCCTCAACAACTATTTAGTTTTCCTGGACTATAATTCATATAGGAAAGGGAAATTAAATATTTGACCTTTTACTTTACTGACGGTTTCCAGAAAAATGAGTTGCTTCCCTTGTATCTTCTAAAGGATACCAGTGGTAGTGGGGGAGAGGGTGTTAATATATGGAAGTTAAATATATGTACATATATGTATATATGTATGTATGATACTAAACCAGTTCTCTAGATTTCCATTGTTCATCCCAATGTTTGACACTATAATGAACACGTCATATTCATTGCCTTAATCATAGCACAAAATATATTATTAAAATGGTCAAAGGAATCATAATTAAACTTGAATCGGATTAGGATTTACTTTTTATTCTAATGTTAGATTTCTACTTTTTTCTATCAAGTTATAAAACAAGTCAATAAGAAAAGGTTTTCTATTAGTTGCTTTTATGTATCTAAGGATAGTCACATCTGAATTCATCTGCAAAAATTTCAAAGATATAGGTATATCATATTAGTACACAATTAACACTAATTTTATATTTTGAAGCTGGCATAAGGAAATTCACCAGAATTCAAATGTGTTCAGATGGAATTAACAATTTCAGGCAATCTAAAGAGAGAAGAAACAACTGTTGATGATCCAAATCCACGGCCAGTTAGCATGGAAACTGGAGGCAGAAAGAGAACTGAAATTCAAATCAGAGAAGTGAAATTAATTATTCTCCTTGTCAGTTGCTTGAATAATATTTTTTGAGAATAAGCCCAAAACAAATGTTAATGTGCTTTCTGAGTTACATAAGTTTAACACTGTGCCATAATTAGGAGAAAAAATGACTGCGGTTATCATCTTCTCTCCTTATGAATATTTGAGAAAAGAGATCACATTTCCAAGCATTGGAAGAATTTTAGCTTTCTTTGGCTGGAGAGAAGACAAGGAACCCACTAGTGGGTGGCAGAGACCAAGCCCTGCAGGCATGTAGTGACCTTCTCGGGAACTTGGCAATGAGAAGCAGGATCTGAAGTCCATGAGAAATCCCCTGTGAGATGCATCTCTGAGCCAAGAGGCAGGCTCCAGGGTCTACAGCAGCATCTTGCAGGCAACAGAGCAATGGCAAAGATGGCTAAACTATGAAGAAAAAGGATAGCACAACCTCCCAATTTTGACGATATGGAAGTCCAGGATTATTGCAGGACCTTCCTAAGACCTCAGAACAGATTTAGGAAATAAGGGAATGTGATATTTCTTTTTTCCTGGCATTGTGGAATAAAATTCATGCCCATTGTATGTAATTTTATAATAGTGATCTCTCTCTCTCTGTCCTTTTTTTTTAGTGAGCTCTACACCCATTGTGGGGCTCAAACTCACACCCTGAGATCAAGAATCACATGCTGTACTGACTGACCCAGCCAGACGCCCCTCTAATAGTGATCTCTTGATTAAAAAAAAAGTGTATAAATAGAATGGGAATCCTGTCCTTTATTATGAGAGATAATAATGTTTTCTTCAGGCTTTTTTCCCCTTTTTTGGTAACAGATTGTGTAGTCAGTTCAAAGTGAATTTTTTATATTCACTTTCTTTGACTTCTTCAAATCAAGAAAGAGAAATAGTGATAACCAAAGAATCTTTTCTGCACACTTTTAAAAAAAATAGAATTATGGGGTGCCTGTGTGGCTCGGTCAGTTAAGCATCCAACTCTTGATTTCAGCTCAAGTCATGATCTCAGGGTAGTGAGATCGAGCCCCACATCAGGCTCTACGCTGGGCATGGAGCCTGTTTAAGATTCTCTTCCTCTCCTTTTGCCCCCACCTCTCTCTCTCCCCAAAAAAAAAAAAAAAAAAAAATAGCATTATGGATGCAGACTTTTACAACACAAATTAAACTCTGCATGCATATATATATATATACATATAATGTGTGTTTATATATAGCAGGTTAGATATATATGTACAGTTAAACAGGTTAAAATATATACACACAGTTAAATAGCTTAAAACAAAGTTTGAAAGTATGCATTAAATATGAAAAGGGAATCATCATTTGCCTCATTTTCCCTCTTAAAGTAAAGTTTTGCAAGATTGTCTGCGATGATTGACCAGTGATATGCAAGGAGACTGGATAATATAGGACCACATTTCCTCATGTGGCATTTTCTCCCAATTATGGTCATTTCCATGTCCATTTCCTTCTTAATATCAAGGACTCCTGGACAGGATACCTGGTCTTAAATTAACCCTATTATTTTTTCTTCAATGACTTCTAATCTATTTTCATCTCAATGATGGTTTGTCATTTCTCTTACAGTCTGGGCTTGTCTTGCTGTCCTTCTATATATAGTTAGATTTAGATTTGGCTAAGGATGTTAGTAGTCTTCAACATATCAGCGGCTTAAACTAGATGTTTATTTTTCTTTTGCATTAACATCCAGATACAAGTGGTCTAGAACTGCCATGGAATTCTATGAAGTCAATACAGACTTTGGATTCTTCTAGTTTTTTACTCTATCATCTGTGGCCTCTATTCTCAAGGTCACCTCATGATTCAAGATGGATCTTCAGCTCCAGCAAGAAGGAGGAAAAAGACATGGTGGGTCAAAGGCTTCAAGTAAGCTGTTTTTTAAAGAAGGGTCTCTGAAGCTGCTACAAGATACTCTTACTTATATCTATTGATTAGAACTTTATTTCTTGGCCATATACAATTGCAAGGGAAGAATGGGGAATTATCTTCATTTTGGGAACCCCTGTGCCCAGCTGGAAATCTAATGGAAGAATGGCTATTGGAAGGAATTAGCAGTTTCTGCCACCCTCTATTTGAACAGTGGTGCCATTGAGAGCTCCCTTGTTGTGAGAACACAGTAATATTTTATCAAACAGCATGGATCCGAGCAGGCTCGGAATGATTATTGTAACTCCAGAATAAAGGCTGATTTTTAAATGGAGCACACTATTAATGATTACATTGTCAGTGTTTAATCTTTACCTGCAAAGTCAAATACAAAAACCTTTCCTCCCCCTTCTCTTTCTTCCCCTCATCACACTTTTAGGAGTATCTGCTCTTGCTGACTCACTTCCTCACCTCCTTTATTTATCTTCAACCGTATTCAGAATGGATCTCCCTAATTACTCCACTATTCTTGATAAGGCCAACAGTTAACCCATAAAACAAAATTAATCAGGTGTTTTTCTGTCATCTTCCTTGGCATCAGGTAATGCTAGCACTTTTCTCTTCCTTGAAATCCTCTCTTCCATTGGATTCCATGACACAAAACTCTTCCAGAGGCTCCTTGTAAATACCCTTTGTGAGCTTTTCCTTGATCAGAACACAAAATGATGCATCTCCAAAGTCCAGTTCTAAGTTCTTCTCTCCTCGGCCATTACACATAGATGAATTTATCTACTGCCGGCTTCAATTATCACTGTGTGTTGAGGATTCCCAAAACTATGTTTATAATTTGATCTTTATTCTGATTTGCAATATCTTTTTTTTCTTTCAATGAGCAAGTGACTAATTTGTCTTTGGTTAGCCAAAGCTGCTTCTTTATTATCCATATGAATGCACAGTAATTTTTTAAAATGTATGAGCTTGGGGCGCCTGGGTGGCTCAGTCCTTAAGCGTCTGCCTTCAGCTCAGGTCATGATCCCAGGGTTCTGGGATCGAGCCCTGCGTCGGGCTCCCTGTTTGGCGGGAAACCTGCTTCTCCCTCTCCCTCTGCTGCTCCCCCTACTTGTGCTCGCTCTCTGTCAAATAAATTGTAAAAATCTTTTAAAATTAATTAATTAATTAATTAAATAAAATGTATGAGCTTGTTTGTAAACCATAAACTCTATGGCCATGTAAAATATTTTAGCTAGCTTATCACCATAATGTTTAGTCTTCCATTTGTTAAACTGTCAATCAATATAAATAATTAGGTGTCTGCTGTTTCTCAGACACATTCTCTATATAACATTAGGATTTAAGAACAGAAACTAAAGACAATGTCTCTTTTATTGGGAATTTTAAAATATAATTGAGAATGAATATATGCATTAAATGTACAAATATACACAGGTATTTGCAACATATACATAATTATACGTACACAAAAAGCAATGTTAAGCCCTTCTAGGGATAAGTACAAATTCATACAATGAGTCTGTGCCTTAGTTTAGTCACTTGTAAAATAAAGATAACAATACATACCCCACAAGATTGTTGTAAAGATTAAATGACCAGTGTACATGGGAGTGTCTCAAAAGCTTTAAGAAGAATTCAACATACCATAGATATCCTAATAAAACTGAGGTATTTTTGCGCTATGCCTCTCAGAGTTTTCTTCTCCATGAGACATTATTAAAGCTTGTTTACACTTGTTTTGAAATTCTTTTTTAGACCAAAATGATTGCTGTGGGTGTTCTGCTGTGGAATACTAAGCATAGCAAGTGAGTAGCTATTCAAGTGTTAGAGGAAATCCAAATCTACTTGTTAAGGAAAAGAGTATCATTGGTTTTGTCTGTTGATACCTAGTCGTATGACCTACTTACATGCAGATTTGATGATCTTCTACTCTACCAGGCCCACTCCCAATCAGAACCCATCAGCTACAGAATACCTGCATTCCTGGGTCTTCCTTAGATTTTATATTTGAATTTTCTGCTGGTAAACTCATCATATCTTAAGTTTAGTTGAGAGAAGTAGTTCTTGAGAAATCATCTATGGTAATGTTTTTTTCCTTGGATTAAATTACATTCTAAGAAGGCACGCTTTGAACTAAATTACTTAGCCCCTTGCAAAATCACCAATACGACACTGAGTTTTAGTTTTTATCTAAGTTATTATAGGGTGCCTGGGTGGCTCAGTCATTAAGCGTCTGCCTTCGGCTCAGGTCATGATCCCAGGGTCCTGGGATCGAGTCCCACATCGGGCTCCCTGCTCTGCAGGAAGCCTGCTTCTCCCTCGCCCACTCCCCCTGCTTGTGTTCCTGCTCTCGCTATCTCTCTGTCAAATAAATAAATAAAATCTTTAAAAAAAAAAAAAATAAATAAGTTATTATAATAAATAGTCATACAAAATTTGGTTTTGTTTTTGTTATTAAGCAAAACTAGGTCATTTCATTGCTCAGTGAGGTCATTTTATTGCTCTTTATGTCTCTTGTCAGAAATTGCTATTAAAATTTAAAACCTGAGTGACGTATGTATTAAGGAATAGGTATGCTTCTTCCTAACTAAAAGTTATGAAATCTGACTTATTTTGGTCCTGTTTTGGTTTGGAACTGGCTGCCAGGAAGTTAAAAGGCAAATCAAATGATCAATCACAAAGTCCATCACCATTATGATCACTGTTTACCTTCTTTCATGATGATTCTCTGTTTCTATTTTATTGTATATAAACAGATAGGTGATAGATAGGTAGATAGATAGATTAATAGATAACAGATCTCCCACATAAAAAACCTGTTAAGGGAAGATTTTCTTTTTTTCTACTGTGTTATATATGTATTTTTTTAATGTTAATGGAAATTTCTCATTTCAGAGAGTCATTATAAATACATAAGAAATATTGGAATGAGGATTCAAGGTTTAAGAAATTAAATAAGATACTTAAAATTATCCTCTCAGAATTTGAATACTGCAATAACAAATATTTAAATGTATTCTAAATTTCAATTTAATCTTTTTTGAAAACGATCAACAAATAGATTTAAATTGTGATTTGATTTGCATTACTAATTTACACATCATGAGTTCTATTGAATAGGGTAAATTAGAATGGTTTTGTATATTGAAGACTTAGCAAAAACACAATCTCTAAAGAATATGAACTGTTTTGTTTAAATTACAAGATCTCTCCAACTATAATTTTCTTCTCCCATGCTGTTTTATATTTTTCTTAGGAAATGTAAAAAAGCTCAAATTCCCATAAAATTTTCATGGACTTATAAAGCTAAAAGTATTTTTTAAAAGGTTATTTCATTAAAAATTTCTTAAATTAATTAGACTTTATATTTTAAAGCAGTTTTTAGATTTACAGAAAAATTGAGCAGAAAGTACAGAGTTCCTATATATATTCCTATATACTCCCTCCTCTCTCACCCACAACAGTATTTCGTTTTTAGTAAGAAGAGTTAAAAAAAATTTAAGCCAAGATTACTTTATCTCACCCTTAAATGTTCCCTCTAGAATCATGTACATTCAGTATTGGCTAAATAAATTAGATAGATAAATTCAGCTATGGGTTTCTTCAACATTATCAATATTATTTCCTTCTGGAGAGTTCTCTCTTTTTTTTTTTAAGATTTTATTTTAAAGTAATCTCTACATGCTGGAACTCACAACCCCGAGATCAAGAGTCTATGATCTATTAACTGAGCCATTCGGGTGTACCCCTCGTTCTTTTTCTTGATGAATTGTTGCTCAAAGGCAATTTGGAGAATATCTGCCATTATATTAACTCCTCTTTATTCTTCTTCAGAGTGTTTTATTTTTCCCAACTACTTTTTCTACCATCATAACCATGTCTAAGGGTACAATTCAGTGGTCCTAAGTACATTCACATTGTTGTGCCACCATCCTCACTATCCATCACCAGAACTCTTTTCATCTTGTAAAACTGAAACTCTATATCCGTTAAACCCTAACTCCCCATTCTCCCCTCTCCCAGTTCCAGGCAACCACCATTATACTTTCTGTCTTTACAAGTTTAACTATTCTGAGCCCTTCATTTAAATAGAATCATACAGTATTTGTTTACTTTTTTTTAGTTTTTTAAAAAGATTTTATTTATTTATTTGAGAGAGTGAGTCAGAGAGAGCACAAGTGGAGTGAGGGGCAGAGGGAGAAGCAGATTTCCCACTGAGCAGGGAGCACAGGGAGCCTGATGCAGGCCTGGATCCCAGGACCCTGGGATCATGACCTGAGGAGAAGGCAGACACTTAACCAACTGAGCCACCCAGGCACCCGAAGTATTTGTTTTCTCATGACTAGCTTGTTTTACTTAGCATGATGTCCTCAAAGTTAATCTATATTGTAGTATATGTCAGCATTTCCTTCCTTTTTAAGGTTGAATATATTCCATTGTATGTATGTACCACATTTTGCTTATCCATTCATCCATTGACGGACACGGTGTTGCTTCCATGTTTTAGCTATTGTGAATAATGCTGCTATGAACATGTGTGTACTCCAAGTGTTTTTGAAAGAATGCTTATCAGGTGTCAGGGACAAACCCAGAATAATTCTTGCCTAAATTCTGAGACTGATGAGAGGATATGGTCTCCTTGCCTCCATTCTCAGGGCCTCACATTGTGCTTAGGGAAGTCTGTGATCTTTGTCTATTTGTATATAATGTGTGAAATTAACAATATGATGGACATCAGAGTTTGGGGTTTATGAGGAATTACTTTGGAGTGATTGTGGACTCAAAAATTCCTGTGGGAGATCTCTAATTATTGGTATCTGCAAGGATTTTCTTTTGAGCTAGTCATTTATCCAAAGAGTGATATACCAATTTCTTGGGGATGGGGGAAAGATTGAGGGACAGGGAGTGGGTAAATCTTTGCTGCCAGCTTTCTCAGAATCAAAGGAGGGAAGAAAGATGGGGTTTCACTATCAGATGTACACACTTTCACTTAATAATTTTCTTCAGTCCTGAACCTCCTGCATTATGTAAAAAATAACAAAAGAACAGTTTTTAAAAGGACCTTTTGAAAACAAAAAGTTGGGGTGCCTGGGTGGATTAGTCAGGTAAGTGTCTGTCTTTGGCTCAGGTCACGATCCCAGGGTCCTGGGACAGAGCCCCTCATCGGGCTCCCTGCTCAGAAGGGAGAGAGTCTGCTTCTCCCTCTCCCTCTCTCCCTCCCCCACCTCCTCTCTCTGTTCCTACTCTCTCTATCAAATAAATAAAATCTTTAGGAAAAAAAACAAAACAAAACAAAAATTCTGAAATTCAGCATATTAAAAACCAAATTCTGAAAATAAAAAATTTTTAAAAATTAAAAATAAATTTAAAAATAATAAAAACCAAATTCTGAGGGGCACCTGGGTAGCTCAGTCGGTTAAGCAACATACTCTTGATTTGGGCTCAGGTCATGATCTCAGGGTCATGGGATCAGTCTCTGTGTTCAGCGGGAAGCCTCTCTCTCCCTTTCCCTCTGCCCCTCCCTGCCACGCTTTCTCACTCTCTAAAATAAATAAATAAATAAATCTTTAAAAACAAAACAAAACAAAAACCCCCCACAAATTCTGGCTATTCTACCCAAACCTTCTCTTCTCACAGTTTGCCCATTTTGACAAAAGGCGACTTTATCCTCCTGGTCGTTCAGACTAAACTTGGGTGTCATCATTCACTCATCTTTTTTTTTTTCCTTTTCTCTCACATTTACATTTATCAATCAGTAAGTCCCCTTGGCTCCACCCTCAAAATATATCCCCTTCTCACAGTCTGATGCAAGCCACCACGATCTCTAGTCTGCTGCAGATTGTTCTACTAACATTTATTTTTGGTCCGTTGCCAACGAAGAATGTGTTATCTTCTCAGACTAATAAGCCCCACTGGCCTTTGTTTTTTCCTGCTATAGCTTTCCACTCTGGACATGACCACTGATACTCTGATTTGTGAGACTCCTTCCAATCTAATCACAGTTTTGGAGTTCACTACCTTAGGCCTACCCTACAGCAAATCTAGGGAGGGAGGGCACTAATGGCAAGGTAAGGAAAAAAAGCAAAAGCAATAAACTATCTGCCTTGTAATTCTGTTGCAAGCCATGCAAACAATTCCTCAGAAAATGGCTGTGACTGTGCTGGTCATTTGCCTATTTGTCGTCTGATTTTTTTCCCTGCTCTTTCCCCCATTCCATTCTGTATTGCCAGGTCCTGACCCCAACAAACTGCCTTTCCCAGGCTCTTGATCAATTGGTTTTGAGTTAAGATGAGAGAGTGGAACTAGAGATTGGAGGGTGGCAAGTCGGAAAACCAGGGTATTTCTCCTTTCACTCTCTGCTCTGTGTAATATCTCAGACGGGGCTCCATCTCCACCATGGTTCCATCTCTCTCCAGGCTCCATCTCCACCATGGTTCCATCTCTCTCCAGGCTCCTTAAGCTCTGGTTCTACCTCCTTCTCCCTTTGTCCCTTTGGTTGTGGGGTCAATAACAGTTTCCTGCCATGGTAAATTCCAACATGTTGCCTCACCGACCTCTGATTGCCTTCTCAGTTCTCCCATCACTTTTGTGACTAGTTCCCCACATTAAATTTTCTCTGTTAAAATACCTTGGTTCTGTTTTTCTGCCTGGGCCCTGACTAATACCTCCACCTTTCAAATTCTTGCCATACTCTGCTAATACCTGCTCTAGTTTTATGTTTATAACCAGACTTCCCCCTCCCAATGCATTGTTAATATTTGTTTGCTTTCATATCTATTCTGAAGATTTAAAACAAAATTATCCACCTTCTATAAAAGTGAAATATGTTTAGAATCAAAGTCTAAGTGTTACTTCTCAAGACCAGGGATAGCAGCATCTATTTTGGTAAATCCCTATCACATGTTGGATAATGAGCTAGAGACTTCACAAATGTTTTCTCAGATCTTCATGATCACCTCCAAGGCAGTTACTACTCCCTATTTATCAAAGGAGAAAACCGAGGTGCAGAGAAAGAGAAGTGAAGTTACTTGATCTAGATTATGTAGCTCATACGTGGTGAAGGTTGGCTTCACACATATCTGCTTAATACAAACACAAACTACCCCACTCTGCTTTTCCAATATGCTCCATGCCCACCTTCACGTTAATCAGTGTTTGCTCATCCTCATGATGTTAAAGCACAAATAGGTTTTATTATATACTTACATAGTAATTTTAGGGCCACATGAAAGATACATGAATTTAGGAAATATTAAGTACAAGCATAGGAAACTAATTGTGTCTTGAATAGGTCAAAAATTGTACATGGCTTCAAACATCATTCCAGCTACTATTTTTCCCTTGAACCATAGAAACAATATCTAATCAATGAGTTAATTCTATCATGTAAAACTAATCATATGTTTCAAGATCCATTGAGCTCCATAATGAAGTTAGCCCAGAACAAGTTCCTTTCATTTATTTTACAAAAAAAAAGGAGAAACAAAACCAAAACAGCTGCTTTACCTAGTTACTGAACCCCTGTTTTGAATGGAGGAAGCTACTTCCCAAAAGAAGCTGCCACATTTAGCAAAGAAACAGAGGATATAATGGAGCCAGTTCTTAAGCACTGCAGGATTTATTTATTTTTATTTATTTTATTTTTTAATTTTTTGACAGAGAGAGAGACAGCGTGAGAGGGAACACAAGCAGGGGGAGTGGGAGAGGGAGAAGCAGGCTTCCTGCTGAGCAGGGAGCCTGATGCGGGGCTCGGTCCCAGGACCCTGGGATCATGACCTGAGCCGAAGGCAGACGCTTAACAACTGAGCCACCCAGGTGCCCCAGCACTGCAAGATTTAAATCCAAAAAGCATCCTATTACTTTATTTGCTCACAATCTTGAGGGCGTGCACACACAAGTTTGTATGATATTTTTCAAGCATCATGTCCAAAGAAACTAGAAAGGAAAGTATGACACAACGAAGTGCTGAGGCCAGGATTTCAAGTGAGAATTAACAACAAATGAGGAAAGAATAGATTTTACTTGAAATAGAAAGTGAGGGGCGCCCGGATGGCTCAGTCGGTTAAATGTCTGCCTTCGACTCAGGTCATGATCCCGGGCTCCCTGCTCAATGGGGAGTCTGCTTCTTCCTCTCCCTCTGCCCCCCCACACCCCCTTCCCCCTCTCCCCCTGCTCATGCTCTCTCTTTGCTCTCTCTCTCTCTCAAATAAATAAAATCTTTAAAAAGGGAGGCCCAGGTGGCTTAGTTGGTTAAGCGGCTGCCTTTGGCTCAGGTCATGATCTCAGGGTCCTAGGATCTAGCTCCACATTGGGCTCCCTGCTCAGCAGAGAGTCTGCTTCTCCCTCTCCTCCCCTCTGTGCACTCTCTCTCTCAAATAAGTGAATAAAATCAGAAAGAAAGAAAGAAAGAAAGAAAGAAAGAAAGAAAGAAAGAAAGAAAGAAAGAAAGAAAGAAAAAAAGGAAGAAAGGAAGGAAGGAGGAAGGAAGGAAGGAAGGAAGGAAGGAAGGAAGGAAGGAAGGAAGAGAAAGTGAAACACAATCTTACCTTTCCTCTTTTTGTTGTTAAATCTCAAATCCTTGAGCCCTGGCATTCACCTTCAGTAGTTACAAATCCTCAGAGAGAATTTGGCCTAATTTCACAAATAACACTTGGGTATAATCTGCATGTAGATTTGTACTTTGCAGGATTTTCTGTGACAAATTAACATTCCACACTGGTTTCTTGCTGCTGCCTGGCATTCACTGTTGCCAATTCCTTCCAGCACTGGCTGCTATATGTTAAGAAATGACAAATGAATTATAATATACAGTTGAGTAAAACACACGTTCCCTATGATTCCACACACCTGGGGGGAAGAAAACACCTCACAGTCCACAGTCTTACCATACATTTTTAAGACAAAAAGAACAGATTTCTTGGATGATCTCTTCTAAAAATGCTTGTGCCCCTAATCCCTTATTTTGGCACAGGAGGTCAGAAGTTAATTCTATACCATTGTTAACCCCAATGCAATATAAAGGAACATGGAGTTTAGTTCTGACTAACTCACCAAAAATGTGATAAAAATAAAGGATCCTTTTTTTTTTAAGATTTTATTTATTTATTTGAGAGAGAGAATGAGAGAGAGAGAGAGCACGAGAGGGGGAGGGTCAGAGGGAGAAGCAGACTCCCTGCTGAGCAGGGAGCCCGATGCGGGACTCGATCCTGGGACTCCAGGATCATGACCTGAGCTGAAGGCAGTCGCTTAACCAACTGAGCCACCCAGGCGCCCAAAATAAAGGATCCTTAAAAAAAAAAAAGGATCCTTCATTTGATACTCATTTAACGATCCATACGTTTTTACTTTAAAGAAAATCTGATTTCTACCATTTAATGGGGACATTCTGTTCACCATTTTAGGCTATGCTTATAAAGTTTCAAATACTTTCATGTGGAACTTATTATAAAATTATTTTCTAGACTTCCACTGGCTATAAAATATATTTGTTAGAAAATAGATGGACTTATTTTTTTTTTAAAGAATTTATTTATTTATTTGACAGAGAGAGACACAGCAAGAGAGGGAACACAAGCAGGGGGGGTGGGAGAGGGAGAAGCAGGCCTCCCGCGGGGCTCGATCCCAGGACTCTGGGATCATGACCTGAGCCGAAGGCAGACGCTTAACGACTGAGCCACCCAGGTGCCCCTAGATGGACTTATTTTGTATCTTATTTTTCGGTTCTTCTAGGGAAGACTTTTCCATAACTTCTCATGATCGAGTATTGCCTCTAAGAGAGTAGCTAACCCTGTTTTATTTACTCTAGGACCTTTTTTGCTGAGATTTACTTTCTTTTCAAAAGGCCATAGTGTTAAGGCATTTAGCATTCCGGCAGGAGTTAACAATGCATCCTTTATTTATTTTATTTTATTTTCTTAAAGATTGTATTTATTTATTTGACAGAGAGAGACACAGCGAGAGAGGGAACACAAGCAGGGGAGTGGGAGAGGGAGAAGCAGGCTTCCCGATGTGGGGCTCGATCCCAGGACCCTGGGATCATGACCTGAACCAAAGGCGCCCCAACAATGCATCCTTTAAAGATCTGGCATTTGGTCAGGAGTCAGGAGACAGGGGTTTAAGATCTGGCTCTACCACTAACTAAGCCATGTCACCTTGGGAAAGTGTTTTAACTTCTCTGAGCTTAAGTTTCCACATCTGTACAATGGAATAATGATTACAGGTACATGTCATTCACAGGCTTCATGTGAAATAATGAATGTATATTAGAGTACTTAGAGAATCTGCCCATTCTCTCTCTAATGCTTGAGAACCTTAGGAATGGCTAACATACACCAACGAAGCAGGAAGTACTCACCTATGCCCTCAGTCCCAAATTTCTTTTTTTTTTTTTTAAAGATTTACATACTTATTTGAGAGAGAGAAAGAGAGAAAAGGCACACACACAAGTGGGGGTGGGGAGCAGAGGGAGAGGGAGAAAGAATCTCAAGCAGAACCCCCAGGGAGTGTGGATCCAAATGTAGGGCTCGAATTCATGACACTGAGATCACGACCTGAGCCAAAATCAAGAGTCGGTCACTTAACCAACTGGGCCACCCAGGCGCCCCAGTTAAATAGTTTCTAAGTGGTGTTATCTAGCCTAGTTGCTCTAATGAAGAATAATTTCTGATAAGCAGTGCACACAACATTTATCATCAACCAGATCTGACACCCCAGAATTACATCTTAAAAATTGTATCAAAAGAGAATGCTGGGTAATGTGTAGAATTGTTGAATCACTACATTGTACACCTGAAACAAATATAACATTATATGTTCACTCTACTGGAATTAATTTTTTTTTAAAGTTGTGTCAAATGAAATAATGTGAAATGCTGGATTTTAAAAATAAAAGGGGAAATATTAAAAGACAAGTTATTGGACACCTGGGTGGCTCTGTTAGTTGGATATACGAATCTTGATTTCGGCACAGGTCATGATCTTGGGGTCATGGGATCGAGCCCTGTGTCAGGCTTCACACTCAGCCCAGAGTCAGCTTGGAATTCTCTGCCCCTCCCCCTCTGCTCACTCCTGCTGTCTCTCGGCAGGGGAGGGGGGCGGCGGGGAGGACAAGTTATTTAGAGAATTTCAGGATGATGGGAAACTAATAACTAAGAAATTTTACAGGGATTCCTCAAACCAAGCTTTTAATTCTTGAGGCAAATTGCTATCTTTTGGATAGCAAACCCTCCCCCCCTTTTTATGGAGAATAAGAAAGTAAAGAAAAGGAGAGAGGATTAATGCTCAAAGTTTCTGAGATGTAGTACCAGGGACTAGATTTAGTCTCTTATCCGAAATAACTGAAAAGTCTAGCAAAAAATAGTTGTCAATGACAAAACAATGTTCAAGACATTGGAGATCAGGTGATGAAAGCCAATGATCCCTGAGAGATGGCAAATGATAAAGTGAGCCCTATGTTTTCCCAGTCCCCTGACTTAAGAGAGTTTCCAGGCCACAGTGTAGACAAGGAGCACCCAGGTAGAGCCTGGCAGAATCCCCAGGTTACAGAGAGAGAGCTGAGAGTGCAGGGAGAACAAAACAGCCAGAGTGTGTAGGGCAGAGTACCAGAGAGGGCAGAGCTCCATAGAAGAGAACCCTAGAGACTGGCAGGGGGGCCCCCCTCAAAGATTCAGCCAAAGACTGGTAAGAGTAGGTATTTGATGAAACTACCTGTGGTGGGCGGGTAGTTAGGATTCAACAGAACAGAAGCAAGAGCTGACACAGAGCCAGGAGTAGTGCTTATTCCCACCAGCCAGACTGGAAAACCTCATAGTTTACTGAACATTAGAAAGAGTACTTAGAAGGGACTTGCCTCGGTGGTGGAGAATAATTAGCCCTAGAATAAAGGCTGCTTTGGTCCGTATGTTTCTCTCTCTCTCTTTTTTTTTTTTTAAGAGTTTATTTATTTATTTGAGAGAGAGAGAGCACAAGCAGGGGGAGTGGGAGAGGGAGAAGCAGGCCCCCCACTGAGCAGACAGCCCTAAGCGGGGCTCGATCCCAGGACCCTGAGATCACGACCTGAGCCAAAGGCAGACTCTTAACCGACTGAGCCACCTAGGCATCCCATGTCCGTATGTTTCTCAAACATCACTTCCTCTTCCAGGTAGCTTTATATTTTATACAAAAATAAATGATGCATTTTAGCCTTCCATCATTTTACATTACTACAAAATTTTAACGCTGTCTCTATTTGTAAGTGTTCCCAACATCTAAAAGATGTATCCACTGCATTCTGACACTGCACATAAAACCAGTTTTTAAAAATACTACTATTTTAAAAGCCATTTTACATATATATTCTTTCCACTTACTTGCATTTTCAGAATTTAGCACTCTTTAATTTCAAGTTTCTTTAAAGATAATACATTCATAATATGTTATTTTTAAAGATTTTTGCATAATAATACATGGTTTAAAAACAAAACAATAAAAAGACATGCCTTGAGGGGTGTGCGGCTGGCTCCGTTGGTACAGCATGTGACTCTTGATCTCTGGGTCATGAGTTTGAGCCCCAAGTTGGGTGTAGAGATTACTTAAAATAAATAAATAAAATGTTTAAAAAAATATATGCCTAATAAGTCTCACCCACATACCTATCTTCATCTTGTATGATTTCCACACTATAGTGTACAAATAACTACTTTTAGGAGTTTTGTGTGTTTTTTCTGGTCCTTATACATACAAATAGAAGTAATTACACTTCCATTTCTTACACAAATATAACATACTATATACACATTGTATCATCTTTTTTTACTTTGTAATTTATTTTGAAGATCTATCTCAATATACAAAGAGCTTCAATGTTTTTGTTTGTTTGTTTGTTTTGTTTTACAGTGGAATAGGATTCCCTTCTATGGATTTAGAACCTATAATTTATTTAGTCAATTCCCTACTATAGGATATTTGGGTTGTTTCTGGTATTTTTCCCCTGAAAGTATTCCACAATGAAAAACTTCATACATACTTCATTTCTTAAGTGTACAAATATATCTATAGTATAAATTGTCAGAAATGGAATTACTGGGTCAAAGGGTAGAACGCATTGGTAATTTCACCTTCCTTAAGGGTCAGACTAATTTGCACATCTGCCAATAATAAATGAGAGAGCTTTTCCCCCCAAACTTGCCGATACAGTGTATTCACTGTATATTTTGTAAATAGAAAATTCCCTTTTTTGCTAATAATCTATTCTGATTGAATAAAAATATTTCACTTCCATCATTAGAACACAAAGTATAATTTTTCATATTTTTAGTGTTCTTAGAAAGAATGGAATACTGAAATTTTAAAAGTTAGTGTTTATATATACTTCTATATCATCATACTCATTACTTTCTTTGAGAAAAAAAATTAGTACCAGAAATGAGGCTTATGAATATTTTATGTGCTTATTCTCTTTATTGACATTTTAATTCCATTTAATGATTATTGATATTACTAGTCCAAACTCAAAAAGCATGCATAAAAAACCATATTTCTAAAAATTTAGCTATGTTATAAGAAACATTCTTTTGAATAAAAATTAATATGAATCCCCAAACCTCTCAAGTTGTCTAGCATCAGTGGTTTAAAAAAAATGTATGTAATAATGGAAACAAAAGAGAGGGCAGCAGTCATAGCTCATCACTTCAATGTACAGTTCAAAATAGAAATGTCTAAGTATATGGCACATGTGTGAAAAGTATTACATGCATCATTTAAAATTGGTCCTCCTTGCAAATGGGACTAAATAAATAGTGGTATTTTCACATGGGGAATACTCTAATCAGGAGTGGTGTTCAAAATTAAATTGAAAAATTAAAAACTTCTGCTCTACAAAAGACAATGTCCCAAGAATGAGAAGACAAGCTACAGACTGGTATAAGAGGGTCATCTGAAACATACAAAGAACTCTTAAAACTCAACAGGAGGAAAACAAGCAACATGATTGAAAAATGGGCCAAAGACCCGAACAGACACCTTGCCAGAGAAGATACATAGATGGTAAATAAGCATATGAAAAGATGCTCCACTTCATACATTATCAGGAAAATGCAAATTAAAGCAGTAATGAGGTACAATTATACACCTATTAGAATGGCCAAAATCCAGAACACTGACAACACCAAGTGCTGGTGAGAATGTGGAGCAACAGGAACTCTCATCCATTGCTGGTAGAAACACAAAATGGTACAGCCACTTTGGGAGGCATTTTGGCATTTTCTTACAAAAATAAACAAACTCTTTCCGTACGATGTAGCAATTGTGCTCCTTCGTATTTACTTGAAGGAATTGAAAATCCAGGTCCACAAAAAAAACCTTTCATATAGATATTTATAGCAGCTTTATTCATAATTGCCAAAACTTGGAAGCAACCAAGATGTGCTTCAGTAGGTGAATAGATAAACAGTGGTACATCGAAACGTGGAATACTATTCAGTGCCAAAAAGAAATGAACTAGCAAGCCATGACAAGACATGGAGAAATCTTAAACGCATATTACTAAGTAAAAGAAGCCAATCTGATAAAAGCTACAAACTTTATGAATACAACTGTATGACATTCTGGAAAGAGCAGAACTATGAAGGCAATAAAAAGATCACTGGTTGCCAGGATTTAGGGTGGAGGAACAATGAAGAAGCAGAGTACAGAGAATTCTGTACTCTATAAGTGAAAGTACTCTATATTATAGTATGGATAATAATGGTATGATAGATACATCTCATTATGTATTTGTCAAATTCTGGTCATCTCGGATTTTTTTAAAGAAAAGGGATGGGAGGGACGCCTGGGTGGCTCAGTCGGTTAAGCGGCTGCCTTCGGCTCGGGTCTTGATCCCAGGGTCCTGGGATCGAGTCCCACATCGGGCTCCTTGCTCGGTGGGGAGCCTGCTTCTCCCTCTGCCTGCCTCTCCCCCTGCTTGTGTTCTGTCTCTCTGACAAATAAATAAATAAAATCTTCAAAAAAAAAAAAAGGGATGGGAGGGGACCCCTCAGTTTTTGAGACCACCACCTTAGTTGATCTAAATAATGAGAAAGTACACCAGTGGGAAAAGGGAATACGTATTGTAGGAATGTGGAAGGTGAGAGTAGTACAGATGCAACAACTCTTGGGAATGAGAGTTGGGAGTAAGAGAGAGGAGTTAGAGAAGTTAAGGGCGCCTGGCTGGCTCAGTCCAAGCAGCGTATGACTCTTGATTTCAGGGTCATGAGTTTGAGCCCCAGGTTGGGTGTAGAGATTGCTTGGATAAATAATTAAATTAAAAAAAAAACAAAACACAAGCTAGGAGGCTCCTGTTGGAAGGGGAGGGACACACAGTTGGTGAGTCCAGTGTTTTCCAAATGACCAGTGACCACCACATAAGGCTGTTGTGAAGGTTTTATGAATTAATTCACATCACATGCCTACTGTAGCAGACACTCAGTAAGAATTAACTATTATTACTATTGATGGTTATATATCTTATTGTGAGTGAATACATTAGCATTCCTACAGATACATTAGTCTCCTGTGATTCTGGTAAGTGTGCATTGGTGCCTACAGCCCAATCTCATCTGAATATTCTAATATACTAAATTTCTGAGTCTATAATACTAAGGACAAGATACTGGGCCATACTGATGTTCCACTGGATTGCTGCAGTGTGCAAATCAAAGTTTTATAAAATGAGAAACAAAAAATTAGCAAATGATCCTCTCTTCCTATGCCCCTAACCAGCCCATCTCTCTCCCTCTCTCTAAAAAAAAAAAAAAGAATCGAGGAGTATAAATTTTGTATTTGCTAATTTTTTCTGTTGATGATCCTGGTACATGCACTGCAAGGTCCTGAAGTATCTTGTAAATCATAAAAACAAAGAAATAGATAAGCAGTGTGTGCAATTTTAGGGGCAAACATATTTTATTACATTTTACTTTTGAAAATTCATAATTCATACAAATCATATGTTGTGACTCACTCCTCAGGTAGTCTAGATAAATTGGAAACTTTCCCTAAATCCACTCTAGTATTGGGGCAACTGCATGGCGCAGTTGGTTTTGGCTCAGGTCTTGATTTGGGGGTTGTGGGTTCGAGCCCTGTGTCAGGCTCCACACTCAGTGTGGTTTCTGCTTGAGATATTCTCTCCCCCTCACTCTCCCAAGGCTGCTCTCAATCATGCTCTCTCTCTAAAATAAGTGAATAAATCTTAAAAAAAAAAATCCACTTTAGTATTCAGTTATAATATTCTAACAAACTGAATTGACCTAATTTTGACAACTGAAAACAGAAGGCTATTGCTAATCTATAGCTAAAAAACCTTGCATGCTAAATTGTTTTCCAAAAGTAAATGGTGATAAGTATGGGCTGCGCATAGTGACTTCCTCCTAAAGAATATAGTATGAGGAGGGGGGCAGAGAAGAATAACTTTCCACTGGAGAAACCTGAGAAAACTACTCAAGGCAGGTGATCAAGGTCCATACCAACAGCCACAAATTATGTTGATAGTATGTACCCTTGATATGACATGATGAAAAAGGCACTTTACCTCTGTGATCTTCCTCTCATAAACCCATAACCCAGTCTAATCATGAGAACACCAGCAGATGGGGTCCAATAGTGAGTGGGGCATCCTATATTATAATTGACCAGTAAGCCTCCAAACTGTCAGTCATCAAAAACTTACAAAGACTGAGGGGTGCCTGGGTGGCTCAGTCGTTAAGTATCTGCCTTTGGCTCAGGTCATGATCTCAGGGTCCTGGGATCGAGCCCCGCATCTGGTTCCCTGCACCTTGGGGAGCCTGCTTCTCCCTCTCCCACTCCCCCTGCTTGTGTTCCCTCTCTCGCTGTCTCTCTCTCTGTCAAATAAATAAATAAAATCTTAAAAAAAAACAAACAAACATACAGAGACTGAGAAATTGTCACAGCAAGAGGAGCCTAAGGAGACAGGACAACTAAATATAATATGGGACCCTGGAACAGAAAAAGGAAGTTCAGTTAAAAACCAAGAAAATATGAACAAAATGCAGACTTTAGTTAAAAATAATATCGGATTTAATTATAGATAAATAAATAAATAAATAGTGGCTTTTTAATTCATCTTATATTACTTTGTAATATACTTGTTTCAGAAAATGTAGTTAGAGTTACAGTCTGTTGCTTTGAAACTGAGCAAAGTTAATCAACAAGTTCTTGTGGTTATCAGAACCATGGCTATTTTTCCTTAGTATCTCTGTTCCAACCAACAGAACTGGCTCTAGTCCAGAAGATAATTTGTAACAAGGGTTCTTTCTCCTGAGAAAATAATTTTAGCTCTTTTTCTTGAAATAGAGCTGTTTTAAAAGAAACACGAGGGGCACCTGGGTGGCTCAGTTGGGTAAGTGGCTGACTCTTGATTTCAGCTCAGGTCATGACCTCAGGGTCCTGGGATTGAGCCCTGAGTCAGGCTCCACACTCATGGGGGAGTCTGCTCGAGGATTCTTTCTTTCTCCTTCTCCCTCTGCCCCGCCCCCTGCTTGCATTTGTGCTCTCTCTCTCTCAAAAATAAATAAATCTTTAAAAAAGAAAAGAAAAGAAACAGATGCTGCTTACACAAAAATACTATTGAACCCTATGGTCAACTACAAACCTAAGAATTACAAATTATATTTTATTTTTTTTAGGACATTGAATTCTTTGTTTAAAAATGTTTATTATAGGGCTGGCTCACTCAGTAGAGCATGCAACTCTTGATCTTGGGGTGGTGAGTTCAAGCCCCACATTGGGTGTAGAGCTTACTTTAAAAATAGTATTTTTTATAGTAAGATCAATTAGGAAACACTAAACTGGGATGCCTGAATGGCTTGGTTGGTAGAGCATGTGACTCTTGATCTCAAAGTTATGAGTTCGAATCCCACATTTGGTGTGGAGATTACCTAAAATCTTAAAAAAAAAAAGAAAGAAACAATAAACAACTGAGAGGAAAATTACAAATAATCCACTATTACATGCTTCCTGTATTTTCTCCATGCAAGTTACATAAGAATGAGAAATAGTTTGTTCACAAAAAATATGGTGTTCAGTGTAAAATATTTGGAAATTTGGAAAAAACACGCCACTATGCAATTTAAGCTTCTTAAAACCATCAACAAGATTTGATTACCAGTCAAAATAATGAAGCTGTTGTTGATTAAAGCGATGACTAGTTTTGAGAGGGAATAAATTGGTCAAATAGTTTAGAACTAGCAGGAATTCCTCGAGTGCTCCAAATATTCAATTAGAATGAAGGGGGGGAAATCGGAGGGGGAGACGAACCATGAGAGGCTATGGACTTTGAAAAACAAACTGAGGGTTCTAGAGGGGAGGAGGGTGGGGGATGGGTTAGCCTGGTGATGGGTATTAAAGAGGGCACATTCCGCATGGAGCTCTGGGTGTTATATGCAAACAATGAATCATGGAACACTACATCAAAAACTAATGATGTAATGTATGGTGATTAACATAATATAAAAAAAAAAAAGAAATATATGAGATCCTCCCTGGAATGATTTTTAGCAGTTATTTCTCAAATTACACCAAAGAATTCTTTTTCATTAATATTTGATTTAGTGCTATATCTGATGTATAAATTTCATTTCAATCACCACATGAAATATTAGAAATTTTAATTTCTTCCAAAGAAGAAAGATTCTTCCAAATCTCTCCCAAAGAATCTGAAGTCATTTCTGAAGTCAACCTATGCATGTGGGTAAGAAAAATAATCATTAATTCCAAACAATTGCCCCAACATGATAATTCAGTGACTCCTTTATTCCTTCAGGGCAAAAATATTTATTGATTATCTTTCTGATTCTCACTGACTCAATTACAGTTCCTTTTACATAGCAGGTACTTACAAAGTGGTGAAGTAATGAATAATTCAAAGAGCAATTTCACTTGTTTTCTGAAGGACATTTAAATTTTTGGTAGCCTAGTTATTTCCTTATATTAAAACTATTTCTATTTCTTAGCAAATATTAATTAATGCTAAAGGCTAAGACCATGGCTTGTTATAAAAGAAAATCTAAACTGTGATAAAGAATTTTTCTGTAGATAATCCATAAATTATACAAATCATACAAAGGTAACCAAAAGTTGAATATATAGTACAATTACACTATGTAAAATAAAATCAACAGACAAAAGGGCTGGGAAAAAATACACTATATTATTAACTATAGTTATATATGATGAATGATGAATATATTGCTGGGCTTATGTTTATAGAATCTGGAATGGGGGATAGCTATATTTCTAGCAGATTTTTTGTACATACTACTTCAACATCATTATGTAAGCTCTGTGAGTCACCCGCAACGTATTTCAAGTAACATGATGAAATAAAATTTTTCCTCATTATCTTTCTCTAAAGCATGTTTTCCTTCTCAAGTAAATTCAATTATTCCTGTTATAGTTTTTCAGGTAAGTATATTTTACATAAATTTTTCCCCGCTTGTACCATTTTTAGGGTCACACTGAATTCTAATTCAGTTCTCCAGGGTATCAGATATATGACCTAATTTTTCATCTTTAGTATATCTAGGCATTTTCACAAATCTTCATCCAAATGTCTATTGCCTATAATAATTACAAGGAGTATCCATTGCCATGATCCCAATTCAAAGTTGTGATTACCATAAGTAAACAATGAAGTCAATAAAATTCAAATCTCAGTAGAGTTTAGTTATAAATTTGTCAGGTTTCTATTTTTTTCCATTCATCAACACAAAGTGCTCAATATTAAAACTTTTTCAAAAATGTAAGTTTGTGGGGCACCTGGCTGGCTCAGTTGGAGTAACTATGACTCTTGATCTTAGGGTTGTGAGTTTGAGCACCACATTCAGTGTGGAGATTACTTAAAATAAACAAACAAACAAACAAACAAACTTAAAAAAATGTAAGTTTGTTTTCACATTTTTTTTTAAAGATTTTATTTATTTTTTGACAGAGAGAGACACAGCGAGAGAGGGAACACAAGCAGGGGGAGTGGGAGAGAGAGAAGCAGGCTTCCCGCTGAGCAGGAATCATGGGATCATGACCTGAGCCGAAGGCAGACGCTTAACCATCTGAGCCACCCAGGCGCCCCTGTTTTCACATTTAAGGCTGGATGCAATACAGACATATCTTCAAATCTCTCTCTATATATATACCTTTCCACACACAAATATATATACTTAATATATATACTATACTTAATACATACACAAAAACATATACTATCAAGCAAATATGTACTATTTTATGAAGTATCTTGAACTGAATGCTTGAAAGCTGAGTTCCAAGAAACTCACAGTAAGGATCAAAAGGGCACAGATTCTACCAGGCCAGGAACAAATCTATAGAGAGCACAGCCAAATGTTGGTGAACTAATTCTCCTGCCAGTCATCACTTACAATGGAACCAGGAAGAGAAGTGAAATTCAAATCAGTTATTCTCCCCTGCCCCTCCCTCTCCCCTCCCCCCCACTAATCTCTACACCCCAATGAAAGCACCACCCTGAGATCAAGAACCACATGCTCTTCTGACTGAGCCAGCCAGGTGCCCCTCAGTTATTTTTTTCTTGAAAAGATATTTTGTGAGAGAAAATGATGAAACAAATGATTAAATTTTGAGTTATACAAATTATACTGGATAGGTTATTTTAAAAAATCAACTGGATGGGGGCGCCTGGCTGGCTCAGTGAGTAGAGCATGCGACTCTCGATCTCAGGGTCACGAGTTCAAGTCCCACCCTTGATGTAGGGCTCACTAAAAACAAAAGAAAAGAAAAAAAATCAACTGGATTTAGCATATTGTTAACTCATCCTCACCATTGCAAAGATCAATCCTGTTTCTCAAAACTTTGAGAGTTTTTGGGGCACCTGGGTGGCTCAGTCGTTAAGCGTCTGCCTTCGGCTCAGGTCATGATCCCGGGGTCTTGGGATCGAGCCCCGCATTGGGCTCCCTGCTCAGCGGGAAGCCCGCTTCTCCCTCTCCCACTCCCCCTGCTTGTGTTCCCTCTCTCGCTATGTCTCTCTCTGTCAAATAAATAAATAAAATCTTTAAATATTAAAAAAAATTAAAAAAAAAAAACTGTGAGAGTTTTTAAGCTTCTTTGAGGCCTGGGAAGGCAACAGGAAACTACAGAGACCATCTGGTGGCAGAGATCCAGAGAACATGGGCATGTTCTGAATCAGTAGGGGAAGACTCAGGCAAAACCCATGCCTGAAGCTGCCTTGGAACCTCAGAGCCCAAAGACAGTGGCTGGGACCAGGCTGTACAGCAGCACTGTGAGGTCTTCAGAGCAATGGCCAAAGACAAAGTGCCAGCCCTAACCCCTGGTTTCTGAGAATTCTTGTGAAATCCCACGGAGGGGAAGAAGGAGCCCTCAAATTACCGAGGTTGACTACTCCCCCCCTCAACAATGCAAAGCAGATTAAATGTGATCTAGGGAAAGAAGGGTCTGTGACTTTTTGTATCTGACTGTTTAGTACCCATTAAGTATGCTTTTAATCTCTCAGTAAAGAAGATTGGAATCAAGTAGGAATGCTACCCTCTCTAAGAGCATTTCCAACAACCTCTAGTAGCATTTTCCATTCCTGGGGTGTAATAGTCAGTAAATCTTTGATTTATTCTTTTTTTTTTTTTAAGATTTTATTAATTTGAGAGAGAGAGGGAACACAAGCAGGGGGAGTGGGAGAGGGAGAAGCAGGCTTCCCGCGGAGCAGGCAGTCCAATGTGGGGCTCAACCCCAGGACCCTGGGATCATGGCCTGAGCCGAAGGCAGACGCTTAATGACTGAGCCACCCAGGCACCCCCTTTGATTTATTCTTTTGGGTCAAGAATAGATTCTAAAGGACACAAGATGTATTTTTACCTCCATATTGTATAATTTATCTTAATATTGATTTTACCATGCCTTCATTGAATGAATAAATATGAACAGAAACACCTGGCTTTTCAGGCCCTTGTTATATACATTAAACAAAAATATACAACAAACAGGTTAAAGAAATGTATGCACTAAATGGAAAAAAGGAAACTTAGTGTCCGGACTTCTCCTTAGTTAAAGTCTCCTTACGGGGTGATTGCAATTGGTGCTCAGTTCACAGAAGGATTTGGCTCATTTGGGACTTCATTCCCTCCATGGCATTTTCTCCTCTTTCATGATCATCTCCTTATAGGTGTCCTATTAAGGTTAAGAGCTCCTAAGCAGGCCCTCTGGGCTTTAGTTATCTTGATGCCAATAAATTTTCTCATACATTTTTTCCTAAATGGGACTTTCATTCTTAGGTTTTTATCTGTTTTGTTGATGGCCTATATCTCCATTAAGCCTATTTCTGAGTTTTTCTTATTGTCTCTATATTTTACACTAAAGGCATTAGAAGATCTCGTGGAATAAAAATAACACTTTTGATTTGGTACACATAGGCTGAACAGACTCTGTGTAGCTATTCATCCTCAAACCAAAGGACTTTCTTTAAACCAACAAGTTTTTGAAAGCAGAGAAAGTATTTTCAGGCACCCCTGAAGAGCATTGATAGTGTTATTTGCATAATCTTTGCCGATAAAGCTGAAAGCCAAAGCTCTTCCTTGACCCTTCTTTCTCTTTCTTCCTCTTCTGTAGAAAAGAGCTGTTAACCCTCCCTCACTGCCTCCATTTCCTCACCTTAACCATTTCCAATTAGACGCTACCCAATTAGTCCATTAAACTGCTCTTACTGTTCTTGCTAAGTTACAGTGACTTCCAAAGTGCTAAGTTCAATAGACATTTCCAGTTCTCATATGGTCTCAGCATTGACCTGCTTGTCCATTCCCTCCTCCTCCTAGCTCTCTCTCCCTTTGACTCTGTAGCACCACACTGATCTGAAGGCTTCTTTGAGTCTCCCTTGAATTTCCCCCTTTTAAGAGATTATTAAATGCTGGAGTTCCTCAAAGCTCCAAACAAAGTCCTTTTCCGGATAACACAAGCCTAGATGATCATATCCACCACCACGGTTTATTTACCACTTATATGCTGATGACACCCAAAGCCATCTTTAGCCCAGATTCTTCTTCCAAACTCAAGATCATGTATCCAACTGTCTGCTGGCCATGGTCAAGAACTACAAATGGTTTGAGAGTTTACCCTACTTCTAAGATAACTAATTAGCCTGCCAGTTTTAGAGGTGCTGACCAAAGACGTGAGACTCCTAGGTCAGGAAAAAAAAAAGGCCTTAATACTCATAGCAGAGGCAGCATGAACTTCAGGCTTGCATCTCTTTCCTTGCCTCTCAAGATCCCATGGGAGTGACAGAGAGAAGGGCCCTGAAGGATGCTATGCATGCAATGGGTTTGTGTCCCTGCTGAGCAGCTCTGAATTTAAGAAACCCCAACCTTTTTGTTTTGTTTTTTTTTTAATTTATTTATCTGAGAAAGAGAGTCTGAGCGTGAGCAGGGGGAGGAGCAGGGGGAGAGGGAGAGAAAAGATCTCAAGCAGACTCCATGCTGAGCTCAGAGCCCAACACAGGGCTCAATCTCATGACCCTGAGATCACGACCTGAGCCAAAACCAAGAGTCGGAAGCTTAACCGACTGAGCCACTCAGGAGCCCCCAGGAAATCCCAACCTTTAAAAGTTACTGACAGCAAACCTACCCAACCTTTGCCATGGAAGGAAACATTATCTTTATTACCCTAGACAGCAAATACATTGGCTCTCTGACCTGGAGGAAGACTTTATCTTAGTCTTCTAAGGCTGTTTGTTATACAAATATCCTTGAAAAGGTAATTCAGAAAAAGTTGCCACAAGACTTCAAAAATCCATAAAGAACTATCTCCCAAATGATATGTTTCTGTTTCTTTAACATCTATCTTACTTAAGGCCTGGTATAAAATAGGTGCTTAATAAAAATTTGTTGACTAATATGACTACATATTTCTATTAAAAGGGTGGACATGTTGAACCAATTGGTTTCCTTTCACTTAGGAAATTATTATTTTTTTGAAGTAAGCTCCATGCCCAACATAGGGTTTGACCTCACAATCCTGAGATCAAGAGCCACATGCTCTACCAACTGAGTCAACCAGGCGCCCTACGTTTATGGAACTATTTTGTTTTCAAATATATGCTTTCAGTAGTGTGTACATTGTGGAAAACAATAAAGAAATAGAAATTCCATACCCTAAAATTGATTTATTATATTTCTTTCCAAACCACATCACCTATTTCACCTCCTATTGTGGTGAATGGAACCCAGTGCTGAAGTTGGAGACTTAGGTCTTATCTTCAACCCCTCCTTTTTCCTTAGACTCACTCTTCCAGATGCACACATTCACTCCCTCACCAAGTCACACAGAATAGACAGCCCATGAGATATGGGATGTCATATCCAACCCTATTTTTCAGTCCCAGTCTGTCTATTCTTTAGTTTAGGCAGTTTTTAGGGGGGGAAGTATAGTGAGGTGTCTGGAATGCTGCAGACATGTACTAATGAGATCACCTAAGAAGAGAATCACTAACAACAGAATGCTATGGAGTAGGGGTCAAAGGTGTCAAGCACCACAGAGAGATCAAAGGAGAAAATGATTGCAAAATGCCAATGGACTCAAGAATAAGAAGGTCATACCAGCAAGAATTCCAGTGCAAGGAAGAGAGATGACAGTGGGAAGCAGTAGATGAGGAGGCTGTGTAAGGTGGAATGAACTGATGTTCTCATCTAACAAAGTCAAGAACTATTGTTTATGACTAATGGAACAAAAGAGAGTTAAGTGTGATGCTTACAGCTATAGAGGTTGATCAGAGAAGGAACTGAGAACAGTGATGTAAATTTCTGCGAGGGGAATATACATAATGGAGTTAAATCTTCATCTTTTACATTGGGAAGTCAAAGGAAAATGTCTAAATTTGTTCACTCAATAAATAATAATGTGAACATATTTACAAAAATGGAGGTAACCAAAGGAAGAACAAATCACAAAAATGGTTTTAACTAGGGGCCCGTGGACTGCAGAACTGATGTGAAAAAAATGGGGTGTGAGGGAAACTAGTGCTTTTCTTCATAAACTCATTTGTACATTGGTTTCTTTATCTGTAAAATGGAGACAATACTATCTGCCTTATAGACTGTTGTCAGGATTAACTGGGATAATACATGGAAAGGGCTAAAAATAGCACTAGGCACATAGTAAGCATTCAATTTATGCACTCATTTTTATTTATTTTTTATTTTATTTTATTTTTTTTATGCACTCATTTTTAAACCTTTGTGTATATTAGTTTGATAAAGAAATTAAAAAGGTGAGGAATTAGAGATGCTGAACGTGAATTGCTTTCTCTAGACTCTAGCTAAAGTGGGAGATGGGATAAAGGAGCTGTAGTTCCATTTTGTTTTAAGATTAGAGACAACTGCATTTGCTTATAGATGGAAGGCTGGGGGGCTGCCTGGGTGGCTCAATTGGTAGAGCATCCAACTCTTGATCTCAGAGTCATGAGGTTAAGCCCCACATTGGGCGTGGAGCCTACTTTAAATAAATAGATAGATTAATTGACAAGATTCCTGAGATTTTTGTCTAGAAGGGCAAGCCTGAAGACAAAATTCATGGGGCTATGAGATTATGAGATTAAGGACTATGTTTTATTCATCTTTCTAACTTTAGGGCTTAGCATAATAGTGGGATGAGAAGAGTATGTCACCATACATTCTTCTTGAATCTTCTTGAATTTTGCATAGATATTCAAGTACCACCTATGAAATAAAGAGTAGGCCTTAAAATATCTAGCAAAGTGCTATACACAAATGGGCTTTGTTTAGAATCCTCTAATTTACAATTCTTATTCTCTGAATAAGAATTCTTTTTTTTTTTTAATGTGGATTTTGATTCTATCTCTATTTTCCCCAATATCTATTTTGTGTGGTTTTCCAGATTATGAAACTTTAAAAATTAGTTTCCCCAGATTTCTATCTTCAGTGCAGCACAAGAAGACTAGCTTTCATACAATAGTTATTCTTGTTATATTCTTGTACTCACAAGATCCTGCCATACGGATATTTTAATTGAATCAAGGTGATAAAATTAGATAACAGGATAATAATCTCAAATGGAGTATTAAGTATAATAAAATTATAATTTAATATTATTTCCTAAAATTCTTTAAGAATTAAAAAAATTTTGAAAAATAATATCCTTCAAAACTTAATAAAGGGAAAACTTTATCAACTGCTGTACAACAATCATATATTTAGGTTATGATTTTGATATTATAGGGAGTTTCAAATCAACAAACTTCCACCTCAAAAACTAGAAAAAGAAGAGCAAGAATAAAGCCAAAGCAAGCAGAAGGAAGGCAATAATGAAAAGCAGAAATCAATAAAATTGAAAAGAGAAAAAAAAATCAATGAAACAAAAAACAGGTTCCTTGATAGCTCTACACATATAAATTTGACGACTTAGATGAAATGGATCAATTACTCAAAAAAAACATGAACTATCACCATTCACCCAATATGAAATAGAGCATTTGAATAGCTTTATAACTATTAAGGAAATTGATTCATAATTTAAAATCTGCCTCTGAAAAACTCCAGGCCCAAACAATTTCACTGAAGAATTCTGCCAAATGTTTAAAGTAGAATTAACATCAATTATACACAATCTCTTCCAAAAATTAGAAGAAAAAGGAACTCTTCCCAAATAATTTTATAAAGCAAGTATTACCTTAATACTGAAACCAGACAAAGACAGTGCAAAAAAGGGGCACCTGGCTCAGTCGGTAGAGCACTAGACATGTGACTCTCAATCTCAGAGTCATGAATTTGTGCCCCAAGTTGGGCATAAAGCTGACTTAAAAAAAAAGACAAAGAAAGTGTAAAAAAAAAGCTATAGGGGCACCTGGGTGGGCTCAGTCAGTTAGGTGTCTACCTTTGGCTCAGGTCACAATCTCAGGGTCCTGGGATCGAGCCCCGAGTCGGGCTCCCTGCTCAGTGGGGAGCCTGCTTCTTCTCCCTCTTACCACTCTCCCTCTGCCCCTCCCCCCCACCTTGTGCTCTCGCTTTCAAATAAATCAATAAAGTCTTTAAAAAATAATAATAAAATAAAATAATTTTCACCAATAAACCTGGTGTTCAGAAAATACTATTGGAAAATCTAAAATACGGCTATAAGTGATGTCAACACACTGGGCATAGAGTGACTGGTGAAAGTTGCCATTCTCTTTTTTTCCTAAGAGCATTAACCCTTTAAAAAAGAACTGACTTGGGGCACCTGGGTGGCTCAGTCAGTTAAGCATCTGACTCTTGATTTTGGTCATGGTCTTGGGGTCTTGGGATTGAGCCCAGAGTAGGGATCCATGCTCAGTGCAGAGTCAGCTTAAGATTTTCTCCCTCTCCCACTGACCCTCCCCCACTTCACGCTCTTTCTCTCAAACAACAAAAAAACTGACTTTAAAATATGTATAATATTTTACTGTTGAAGGAAATATAAAAGAAAAAAATAATGAAAAATGATAAATAATAATATAAAATAGTATATAATCAGGGCGCCTGGGTGGGCTCAGTCGGTTAAGTGTCTGCCTTTGGCTCAGGTCATGATCTCAGGGTCCTGGGATTGAGTCCCTCATCGGGCTTCCTGCTCAGTGGGGAACCTGCTTCTCCCTCTCCTCCCCACTCTTGTGCTGTCTCTCTGTCTCAATCTCTCAAATAAATAAATAAGAATCTTTAAAAAAAAATAGTATATAATCAAGGAAATACAAATTAAAGCTACCATGAGATATTATTACACAACCACTAAATTAAAAAGTCTGACCACCCCCCAATAAAGTGTCCCAAAAAACTAATAAGAAAATTGAAAAGATATTTTTAAAGTAGGCTCTATACCCAACGTGGGGCTTGAACTCATGACCCTGAGATCAAGAGTTGCATGTTCTATGGACTGAACCAGCCAGGCACAACAGAAGACACACACACACACACACACAAAAGTCTGACAATACTAAATTTTAGCAAGAATGTAGGGCAATAGAAACACTCTTACAGTGATGAGTAGCTGTAAATTGGTTTGACATGACCCAAGTGGTGGTTAAATGGGTTTTTAATTATTTGTTAAATTGTACATATAAGTTTTATGCATTTTACTGTCTACCTGTTATATTTCATAAATTTTTAAAAGATTTATTTATTTTAGAGAGAGAGAGCACAAGAGAGAATAAGAGCGGGAAGGGGCAGAGGGACAGGGATAGAGAGAAACTTTAGCAGACTGCACACTGAGTGTGGAGCCAAAGGTGGGACTTGATCTCATGATTCTGAGATCATGACCTGGGCCAAAACCATAAGTCAGAGGCTTAACCGACTTTGCCATCCAGGGGACCCTCATAATTTTTTTTAATTAAAAAGGTATTAAATAAACCTTTACTTTGACCTAAATGGAAACCCTTACTTTGACCTAAATTTCTTTTTTAAGATTTATTTATTTGAGAGAGAAAAAGAGAGTGAGTGAGCAGGTAGGGGTGAGGGGCAGAGGGAGAGGGAGACTCTCAAGCATACTCTGCGCTGAGTGGGGAGCCTGACTCAGGACTCAATCCCGTGACCCTGAGATCATAACCTGAGCCGAAATCAAGAGCTGGACGTTTAATCAACTGAGCCACCCAGGTGCCCCTGACCTAAAATCTAAAAAATTTTTGGTTCATGAAATATATTTTAAGGGCAAACAAGATGCTTATTCCTGCTAAAATATTAATATTATCAAGAACTGTTTTCTTTTTTTTTTAATCTGTGGAACTGCTACGGCTTGATGGGAAAAACTTTATAGAGATCCAAATACTTCAAAATCAAGAATCTCTAGGCTCATTAAACTATTGGAAAAAATTTATTTGACAAAGGATTTTCCCTTCTTCCTAAGAAGGATTATCCAAAAATATATCAAAAATTATATAAAACTATAAGATACATAAAATATGTTATATAAAATTATATATGATATATAAAATATCTTTAAAATTGCTGTTGAATGTAAGTATACTGATGATGGGAGTGGACATCTGAAAGTTCTGAAAACGTAGTTTGATGTTCATGGGAATTTGAATCTCAGGTATGAGAAAATGTAGTGTTAAATAAGTCTGGACTAGATCAGTACTGATTCATGTTTCAGATTTTCACTGATGTCACAGCTTGGCTTTTCACTGCCAACAAGTGATGCCTTAAAGTTCTTTCCACAAATAAAATGCCATGGTACTTCTCCAAATACATTTGACATTGACTGAAGGAATATAATAGATGATTACTTACTGGAACCCACATGAAACACCTTTAATAATGCCTTCCTTCTAGAAATTCTCACTTACATGTTTTGAAATTGGACCCAAAAAATATATGGCCTCGTGATAGGAAAACAATTGTATTTACACATACAAAATGTTAAAGGTAATGCCAAATCTAGAGGGTCTGGGATAGCAGACATTGCTTGCTGTATTTGAAGCTTAATTAAAAAGCTGTAATTTATTTCAGCAACAATTTCTTTCTTGGCAATATGAACCATATATCTGGTAAAGTATAAAAAGGAACTGCATGTTTTATTAATCAAGATGGCTGGAAAATGATAGTGTACATGATAGTTTCCATTCGAAGGAAAGTCAAATGGAAAGAAATATGATTCTTTTAGTATCTTCTGCTTAACTGTAAATTTTTGAGTAGGAAGCAGTATTTCAGATTATATATTCAGTACTTCAACCATATGAAAAATTCTTATGCCTTATGCTTCAGTCATAATAGAATATGTGGTGGAGATTGTGATTGTCTTTGTGGGTTTTTCATATTTGTCTTTATTTTATCCTGAATACACACATGAGATTTTTGGATCAGAGACAGATTATTATTACTTATATAATAATAATTGTGCTGGTTCCCCTTGCTTCAATTCCTATCCCTGGAGAGATGCGATGAGAACCCTACATGCAACAGGGTCTGTACTGTATGTGAGAAAATGAGTCTAGGCATTTTTGTAGAAAAGAAAGGCAACTGTCCTCCTCCCCCTCTAAAAGTAGGGAGAAAAAAAATGCTTTGCTCCTTGAAGACAAGATGTAAAGAATCCTTGTTCTCTCTCTAACTCTTTTATAATGTAAATAAATCTCTCCAGGGGCCAGAGAAGCCCTTATCTCCAGCTTTATAAATTAGAGACATCTCTAGAGCCCTGGCCTCACACCAAGTTGAAATGAAAACACACATCTCCGAAGTTAGGTATATCTTTTGAGTTCTAATTATCTATACAGTTCTAAATTATCTCTGTAGCTTGCTTTTAGTCCAAGATCTCAAGGTTCCATAAAACTTGCTGAGAAAATCCTAACTGTGCAGAAACATAAAAATATTTTCTCAACACCTCACAGCGTTCCAAAATTAATTCTTCCTTCTGCCTGGGCAACATGGCTGCCCAGCTAAAAATCTCATTTCCCAATTGCTTTCAGATAGATGTGGCCTTGTGGCAAATTCTTTCAGTTATCCTCTAGCTGAGAATGTATTGATTTTACCTTTACTCCTAAAGGATATTTTCACTGGGTAAATAATTCCAGGTTCACATTTCTTTCAGTTCTTTAAAAATGGTCTTTTTCTTCTGGCCTCCATGGTTTCTTTTTTCTTTTTTTTTTTAAGATTTTTTTAAAAATTTATTTATTTGAGAGAGAATGCATGAGCGGGGTGAGGGGCAGAGGGAAGAGCAGACTGCCTGCTGAGCAGTGAGCCCAAGGTGGGGCTGGATCCATGGACTCTGGGATCACAACCAGAGCTGAAGGCAGACGATTAACCGACTGAGCCACCCAGGCGCCCCTGGCCTCCATGGTTTCTGATGAGAAATTCACTGTCATTTGGGTAAGTGTTCCCTTATGTCTAATGAGTTTTTTCTATTTTCAAGATTTTTACTTTGTCTTTAGGTTTCAGAATTTTTTTTTAAAGATTTATTTGACAGAGAGAGAGTACAACCAGGGGGAGCGGCAGGGAGAGGAAGAGGGAGAAGCAGGCTCCCTGCTGAGCAGGGAGCCCAATGTGGGGCTCGATCCCAGGACCCTGGGATCATGACCTGAGCCGAAGGCAGATGCTTAACTGACTGAGCCACCCAGGCATCCCAGGTTTCAGAAATTTGATTTGAGTGCTTCAAACTTATTTGAGTTTATACATCTGGAGTTCACTCAGTTTCTTGAATCTGTATCTTTATGCCTTTCACTAAATTTGGAGAATTTTCAGTCATATGTTCATTGAATACTTTTTCAGGCCACATTCTACCCCTTTTGGGGGCTCTCTCTAATGACACCAATGTTAGATCTTTTGTTACTGTTCCACAGGTTCTTGAGACCTTTTTTTTTTCCAGCCTATTTTCTCTATTGTTCAGAATGGGTAATTTCTATTGTTTTATCCTCAGTTTCATGGAATTTTTCCTCTGACATCAACATTCTACTTTTGAGCACACCCAGTGAATTTATTTTACAACTATTTCCATTTGTTTCTTCTTTATATTTTCTATTTATTTGCTGAGACTTTCTATTTTTTTCATTTGTTTCAAATGCATTTGTAATTGCTCAGTGACACATTTTTATAATGACAGCTTTAAAATGCTTATCTGATAATTCTAACATCTATGTAATCCCATTGTTGGCATCTGTTGTCTTTCCTCATTCAAGTTGAGATTTAACTGGTTCTTGGTATGATGTATGATTTTTCTATGTATCCTGGATATTTTAGCATTATGTGATGAGACCCTGGATCTTATTAAATCTTCTGTTTTCGCAGGCCTCCTCTGATGCTGTACAGCAGGAGAAGGGTATAAAAATCTAGTTGGCTCATGAGGCTTCCAAGACATTACAATTCACTGGAGGAGGGGGCCCGGGGGATTACTTGTTAGCATCAGGTGGGGGTGGGACTTCAGAGTCCCCACTCTGCTTCTTCTGTACCATCCCAGAAGAAAGAGGGAGGAGTGCCTCATTACCACCAGGCAAAGGCGAAAATCTAGGCTTGCCACTCAGTATTTGCTGGTGGGGGTGAGGGTGGAGGCATGGCATTTTCCATGCAATTTGGCTAGAGTTGTCCCCTTCCTGTCCTTTTCCTGTCTCTCTTTCCTCATCCTTTGCCAAGGGAGAGCAAGGGAGGGGAACATTATTTTGTCTAAGTGCATTGGCATTTCTGGGCTCCTCCGACACTCCATCCAAGATACATGAGACAAAAAGAAAACCCAGGGAACTCAACACCACGCTGTTCCTTAAGTCTCAGGCTCTCTGGATAGTCCATCTCATTCTCTCCCTCTTTCAAGGTCTTCCTATACTCATTTGATACATAATGTCCAGGGTATTGAGCATATATAATGGGAGGAATAGGAAGAAATGCATCTGCTGTATTTTTTCGGGAATCAGGAGTCCAGTTCCCTTAATGGAAGATACTGCTCTTTTCCTTGGGTAACTCTACTGCCCCCACCTGGAGGAAAGGGAGGAATTTTGCCAACACAGAACAAAAGCTAGATATACATCTATTCTTCTAAACCCGCTGAAGTATCCTTCCCCAAGGGCCTCTGCTGCTTGATATGCCCACTGTTCACTAGAGGAGGAGCAAGGGAGGAGTATTATGAAAAGTAGTGCTAAGGAATGGGGACATTTATGAGAAGAGAAAAACTGTTCTGTGGTGGTTTATCAGCATTTTTTTTTTTTACTTCTTTACATCAGTACTTCCCACACTTCAGTATGATAATAGGAAAAGGAGGGGCGCCTGGGTGGCTCCGTCTGCCTTCGGCTCAGGTCATTATCTCAGGGTGCTGGGATCGAGCCCTGCATGGAACCCTGCATGGTGCCCTGCATCCGGCTCCCTGCTCAGTGGGAAGTCTGCTTCTCCCTCTCCCTCTGCCCCTGCTGGTGCTCTCTCTCTCAAATAAATAAGTAAAATCTTAAAAAAAAAAAAAAAAAATAGGAAAAGGAAACATGCATTTAAAACGTGAGCTTTAAAGGTTCACAATGAAAGTGTTACATACTTTTTTCTTCCAGAACTCCCCTAACGCAGTAAATGATTACAGGAAAAAAAACTTTTCATTGTTCATTCTAGTTTTTATTTAGAGCTTTATTAATTGGACTTGTAACTTCTCCCTCTTGGTTACAGTGTCATAGGATCTCTAATAACTACAAAAAACAAGGTTATGAAGTTGATGTTAACACTAATGGTCACAAAACACCAAACTTACGTAACTACCGAGGTAATGAATAACGTTAAGTGTTAATCTTCTTGCTCTGGAGCTCGCTCTTGGTTGAACCAATAGTTCTTGTCATAGGTTTGATGATTGAGTATGCCTGGAGTTGATGTATTACAGTTTTGGAAGAATTGCCTTTTCTTCTACTTTTGGTATTTTCTAAGTTAGGCTGCTGGCTGGTCTCTTTTTTTCCACAAGAGCTCCTCTTGCAATATGAGTATTGAAGCGGTTATTAAGTGCTTTCTTACTACAAGCATCCAGGCCTCTGTAGAACTTGTCTTTTTTCGGAAATGTACCTTCTCTTTCTTGCATTTTCGGCTTATGCTCTGCTTCTGATAGCATCTGTTTTTTCTTGTCCTGTTCAGAGTTTATCTGAATTGGCTTCTCTGGCAGAGTTCCCTCTTTCTGATCATGGAGTTCCTTTAGAAGCTCTATTCTCTGCTGCAAGATTTGACATTCATTTTCCAGCAAAGCTGCAATCAAATGCAATGAATACGTGTCATGTTCCAGTTTCTTCACTTGTTCCAGCAGTTCATGCTTAGCTGACACGTCGTGATTTGGTTGAGTTTGGAAATGCACTCTATTATTTGTAAGAGTTTCTCGCATATCTTTCTGAGATTTCTGACAGGATCTTATCAGTTCACTGAGCTCAGTGTGTTGCACGTTCCAGTGTTCTGCTTCCTGCAGTAACTTCTCCATGTTGTTCCTGAGTTTGATGTTTTCTTCTTGAACAGGAGGGAATCTGTATGTTGCTTTTTCCTCACTTAGTTGAGTTTCCTTAAGGGCTCTATTTTCTTCTGGACAATTTACCAAATCCCTTCTAAAAACTGGTACCGTGTCCCTGCTGTTCTGGTTTTCCAGGATCATCTCCCTGTTTTTTGCCTTCTGTTCTTTCTCTAGGTCTGAACTACCAAGCAGGTTGTTCAATAACACTTTATTTATCTTCTCAAGTTCTCTGATTTTTTCTTTCAGTTCTGACACATCCTCAGAAATACTGGTTTCCTCAGAAGAATCTTTTGCTTCTGTGATCTTCTCTTCACAACTTGTCACGTTTTTAATAATATCTTTAATTTCTTTTAAGAGATTTTCAAACTTCTGTGTAGTCTGCTGTTGAGCCGTTTGACAGCCACTGTTGTTTAGGGAAGGGAAAGAACCCCAGGAGACAAGGGGAGGTGATCCGATTTCAAATAAGGCAATGATAAACCTAGGGTCCAAAGACTCTTGACTGAGATCAGGAGTAGGCTTAAAAGTTTTGGAGAGGGTAGACACTTCCATCTCAGCTGAGTTAGTAGGGCTGGTGATTAGAGCATGCAGCAAGCAGAAACACCTTAGAGGTTCTGGGAAGAGAAGGTGGTGGTCCTCTGTGCAAATGGGTAGAGAATGTGGAACTAAGCAGAAGTCAGAGACAAGAGCTGAAGTCTGAAACCAAGGAGAAGATGTTTAGGTAGAAGGTGACATCTCAGATGACCTAGGGGGAGGGAGGGTGAGAAAGGGGACCAGGAGCTAGGGCTCCATCTCTCCTTCTTCAAGCTTCTGGTGTTTATTCCTGACCCTAGCAACCAGGTCTTTATTCTGTCACCGCACTCTAGTAGCCTATCTCCAGCTTCTGTTTCTTTTTGTCACAATAGAAGCCTTAAACACCTGCCCAGTGACTCATGAATCAAAACCAACCTTGAGCGACTTCTACTCTTCACCCCAGAAAGATCTTTATGCCAGTCCTTTCCTTCCCTACTTTTCTAGGTTTTTATTCAACTCACTCTAACTGTATTCAATGACTTCCCTAAATCATTTCCACTACTTACAACCCCAAACTCAATGGCAGTATGTTCATTTTACCACCTAAGTGCATGGTGTGAGAAATCTTCCCTGGACTTTCCACAGCAGCTAGAACTTTATTGCTCCCATTCTAGGAGACATGTTGCCATAAAAGAAAGTTGTCATTACAAAATAGAACCCAAAAAGTGCTTCATGTTTTTGTGAGTTTAGAGAAATAATGTCAGAAATCGCTCCATTCAAAAATATTTCACTGCAGTAAAAAGAGAATATCTGAATGCTTCCTTAACACAGTTACAAACTGGGACTTTTCTTGGCTTCAAATACAGGCATCCTTTAAGACAGGCTTATAAGCTTGCTCCTGATTCATTTACAGGTGCTATAAAATTTTAATCATTACTTTCCACAAGAATTTGCTAAAAATAGCATAATTTATCTGAAGCATTTGAAACAACTAAATCCTGTAGTGGGCTATGTCTTTTTAGCCTTAGGAGTCAGGACCTTGAGACTATTAAATTCAAAGAAAGTATTCCTTAAGTGAGACTTTTTCTTGGCCTTCAAAATCTTACTAGCAAGCCCTTCACTAACTACAAGTTTGCTTCCAATCTAAAGGGGAAACTCATACTTTAGTAGGTTTTTTTTGGGGGGGGGGAGGGAGTTGCCTTAAAGAAAAGAAATGTATGCTTTTTTCTTTCATAGCTACCAACTCACTCTGCCTTTAATTTCCCTGAGCCTCATGCTCATCTTCCAGCCAGCTGGGCTCAGAGCCCTTGCGTCCTGGCTGTCACAGAGAGAGCAGTGCTGGTCTTTCTTTTCTACTTGAAGAAGGAGCACATTTTCTAATTCATACAATAATACCACAGAGGCTACCAATTGCCCTTACGCTTTCATTCCATGTCTTAAATTCCAACTTTTGTCGCTATTTCCCCTTTGACTTAAACCATCATTTAAGACAATGTTTTAACCTTCAAAACAAGGGAGGGTTTTTTTTTCTGATTTGGTAATTAATTTCTAGCTTTATTGCTTTGTAATCAGAAAATAAAATATTTCTACCTTTTGAAATTGATATTTTCTCTTTAGCCTAATTATCAGTGTTCACTTGTGTTTCATGGCTACTTGAAAATAAATGTATTCTTTAATATTGTGCTTGTGGCTTTTGATACTTTTGGACATAAATCTGATATTACCTTTGTTTTTAATTTTTATGGAAACTGGTTTAAAGATGGCTTGCTCAAGATACCGAGATTTTTCTTCATCAAAAGAGGATTTAAATATTTCCTTCCTCCTTACAAGTATAATGAATTTCAAATAATATTTCTGTTAGTTTTACTGAAATTTGAGTTTACTATAGATGCTGAAAGATATCTGGAGTGGGACACCTGGGTGGCTCAGTTGGTTAAGTGTCTGCCTTTGGCTCAGGTCATGATCCCAGGGTCCTGGGATTCAGCCCCAAGGTCAGGGTCCTGGGATTGAGCCCCCCTCCCTGCACATTCCCCCGCACCTCCCCTTGCCCCCCCCAGCCCCCCCCTCGTAGGGCTCCTTGCTCAATGGGGAGCCTGCTTCTCCCTCTCCCTCTGCCCCCAGCTTGTGCTCTCTCTCTCCCTCCCTCTCCCCCCCCCAAACAAATAAATAAAATCTTAAAAAAAAAAAAGAAGATATCCAGAGCAGCTTCTTTTTTTTTTTATTGACCCATATTCTCAGTGGGTAACTATGAAAATTAAACAGATTTAGATTGTCTTACAATTGCTGTCCACTAAGTTTCCAATAGCTTAATGACTTATAAAAAAGAAATGCTAAAATGAGTCAGAGAAAGACAAATACCAAATGATTTCACTTATATGTGGAATTTAAGAAATAAAACAAATGAGCAAGGGGAAAAAAATAAGAGAGAGAGAGAGAGAGACAAGCCAAGAAACAGACTCTTAACTATAAGAACAAACTGTTACCAGAGGGGAGGTGAGTAGGGGCATGGGTGAAACAGGTGATGGAGATTAAAGAGTACACTTGATGTGATGAGCACTGGGTGTTGTATGGAATGTTGAATCACTATATTGTACCCCTGAAACTAATATTACATGTATGTTAACTCTATTGGAATTAAAATAAAATAAAATAAAAATGTTTAAAAAATGCAAAAAGCTGTTCCTAAAATATTAGAAGAAAACTTGTATAGAATTTTCTCTCTCTTTAAAACCAGTTTGCCTTGGGGGTCCTGGGTGGCTCAGTCGGTTAAGCATCTGCCTTTGGTTCAGGTCATGATCCCAGGATCCTGGGATCGAGTTCCAAGTCGGGCTCCCTGCTCTGCAGGGAGTCTGCTTCTCCCTCTGCCTCTCTCTCTCTCTCTCACGAATAAATAAATAAAATCTTTTAAAAAAATGGTTACAATGATCAATACAGAAAAATAAAACCAGTTTGCCTTAACAAAAGCATAAATTATATCACAGTGTACGTGATGTCAATAGGTCTTACTGCTGGCAATGTTAACCTTGGTCACTTTATTAAGTGGTATCTGGTATCTGCTGGATTTATCCACTGTAAAGTTACTCTTTCCCTTCATAATTAACAAACATCACAGAGAGATATTTTGACACTATGAAAGTATTCTGTTTCTTAAACTTTTGCCTCTACAGCATAATTTTAGTGTACAGAGGTGGATTTTTCCTGCAACAATTATTACAGTGGTGATCTAATGGTGATTTTCTATTTCTGTCATTCCTTTTATATGTGTTGATTGGAATTATTTTGTAAAGAAGAGCTGTCTCTTTTCCTGTATTTACTTATTCATTCATTCAAATATGTGTTTATATATGTGTGGACTCCCAGATATTTATTTTATTTTGGGGGTTATAATTGAACACTGTAATTTATTTTCTTGCTCAAATATATAAGAATAATTTTATTTTATTTTTTTAAAGATTTTATTTTTATTTATTTGACAGAGAGAGAGAGACAGCTAGAGAGGGAACACAAGCAGGGGGAGTGGGAGAGGGAGAAGCAGGCTCCTGGCCGAGCAGGGAGCCCGATGCGGGGCTCGATCCCAGGACCCTGGGATCATGACCTGAGCCGAAGGCAGACGCTTAACGACTGAGCCACCCAGGCGCCCCAGGAATAATTTTAATCTGATGAGATTTTTTTAGTATAATGACGTATATTTTTATTTTGTATAATTGTTCTAATTCAGTAGTTGCATTTTGTTTTGAAACCAAAGCAATAGCTGATTAATTCTATTTAAGGATCTTTATCTTCACAAGGGAATCTAGGCAGGGTGTGATTTTAAACATGACTTGTATGATTGTTTTTGTATGTAGTTGTGTACTTGTATGTAGCCAGTTAGAAGAAAAAATGTCTAAAGTGTGAAATTTTTATTAAAACAAGCAAAATACAGATACAACTGGATCGGTCTAAGTAGCCTTGTTCCTCTGCGTGGCCTCTTTTCTTGGACCACCAGGTGGTGCTGTTGGCTTTCAACATTACAGAAGTTGCTGGAGGTTTTTTTTGTTTGTTTTTTTAATGTCCAACTCAGAATTAGTGATATTGCAGAGATAGTCTCATCCAGTCTTTTTTTTCTTCCAGAATTTAAGAGTGGTGATTCTAAGTGTCTTGCCCAGAGTTACAGCTAGTTATGATGAGACTTGGGATTAGAGTTAAACGTGCAGGGGAGGCAGGTTCAGCAGATCAGGAGGCTGTGGAAGAATTTTTAAATATCTGCTAAGTATTACATGAGAAAGGGGTTATGTGGAAAAGCAGGTTTTCAAAGCTGTCGAGACTGGTTTGTTTTACAAGATGTTGGCAAACAAACCTATGTAACAATAATGGCATTTCAGATGGGCAAAAATGTGACCAGAAACTGGCAAGAATCTAACCTTGTATTTCCCTCAGAAGCAATACCTAATTCAATGTTGACAGTGACTTTATAGAACATTACTGCAAAGGACAAGATTTGGCTATATATAGAAATAACAACAACAAAAATGTGCAAAACTTACATTCTGAAAACTACAAAGTATTATTGAAAGAAATTAAAGGAGATCCAAACAGAAAAACACCTCACGTTCATGCATTTGAAGACTTGAAGTTGTTAAGACAGCAATACTTCCCAAATTGATCTGCAGAGTCAGCACAATCTCTTTCAAACTCCCAGCTCCCTGTTTGGCAGAAATTGACAAGCAGATCCTAAAATTCGTATGGAAATTCAAGGAATCCAGACTAGCCAAAACAATCATGAAAAAGAAAAACATAGCAGGAAGACTCACATGACCTGATTTTTTTTTAAAGATTGTATTTATTTATTTGAGAGAAGAGAGAGAGAGAGAGTGCACAAGTGGGGGGGGGGCAGGCAGAGGGAGAAGCAGGCTCCCCGCTGAGCAGGAGGCCAGATATGGGACTCGATGTGGGGCTCGATCCCAGGACTCCAGGATCATGAACTCAGCCAAAGACAGATGCTTAACCAACTGAGCCACCCATGTGCTCCATCACATGACCCGATTTTAAGACTTACTCTACAGATAAAGTAATCAAGACAGTGCGGTATTGGTGAAGGGATAGACACATAGATCAATGGAACACAATAGAGAGCACTGAAGTAGACCCACACAAATCCAACCAACTGATTTGTATCAAAGATACAAAGACAATTCAACAAATGGTGCTGGACAGAGTGGATATCCATGTGCAAAAAACAATAAACTTTGACACATACCTGACATCTTATAAAAAAAATTTACCTCTTTGGGGATTAAGGAATGCACTCGTTGTGATGAACACTGGGTATTATATGGAAATGCCAAATCACTATGTTGTATACCTGAAACAAATATCACACTGTATGTTAATTAACTGGAATTTAAATAAAAACTTAAAAAATTTTAACTCTAAATGGATCATATACTTAAATGTAAAAACTAAAATTTCTAGAAGAAAACAGAAAATCTGTGTACCCTACATTTGGTGATGAGTTTTTAGATACAATACCAAAAGCTTAATGCATGAAATTAAAGTTTGATGAATTGGAATTTCTGAAAATTAAAACTTTTCATTCAGTGAAAGACACTGTGAGGTGAATAAAATGACAAGCCATAGACTGGGAGGAAAATATTTGTAAATCACGTATGCAATGAAAGACCTATATCCAGAATATGAATACACACACACACACACACACACACACACATACACACTTAAAAACTCAGTAATAAGGAAACAACCCAATTTAAAAACTGGATAAAATATCTGAACAGAACATTTTAGCAAAGAAGAAAATAAGGATGGCAAATAAGACATGGATATAAAAAGATGCTCAACATCATTTGTCATTAGGGAAGACAAATTGCAAAACAATGAAATGACATGACATACCATTAGAATATTAAAACACGCACACACCAACACACACACAAACCTGACAATACCAAATGCTGTCAAGGATTTGGAAAAAGGGTACTATCTTTCACTGCTGGTGAGAATGCAAAAATGATACAGGCACTTTGGAAGACAATTTCCCAGTTTCTTATAGTGTTAGAATAGACTTATCAAAATGACATAGCAATCATGCTCCTAGGTGTTTACCTGGCAACTGTAAATGCAAAAGTAATGATGGGATTAGAAAATCACCATTTAGCAACCACCGTAATCACAATTGTTTCAACCAAAGATCATCAATGTATGATTAAAACTAATGGGTGAAAATTTGATGAGAAACCTAATATTGACATAATCTCCAAGCATCTTTCCAAAGATAGTTGTTGATAGCAAGAGGACAAAGAGTAACTTTACAGTGGAGAAACCAGGCAGCCACCACCCTAACCAAGTGATTAAAGTTAGCATCACCAGTAATGGGACAAATAAAATTTTCTACCCCTCCAGGATGGACTGAGAAAGACACAACATCACTTTTGTAGTATTCATGGCCAAAAATGCATCATCTGAAACTAAACATGAGAAAACATCAGAAAAACAAAAATTGTGGGACATTCTATGAAGTAACTGGACTTACTCTTCAGAAATGTAAGATCGTAAAAGCAAAGAAAGACTGAGGACCTGTTCAAAGGGCATCAAAAAAGTATGACAACTAAATGCAACACGTGATTCTTAATTTTTTAAAAAATTACCTTTGAAAGTCATTATTGGGACAATTAAATTTGAATACAGTCTGTAGATTGGAACCCAGACATCAATAGTTTTTAACGCTCCGCATTTCCATGTGCAGCCAAGTTTGAGAACCAGTAGTGCCCTTCTTCTGTTTTTTTTTTCTTTTAAATGAATAGGTTTGTTTATTTTTCATTAATTTATATATTTTTAAATAAAAAATTGTATATATTTAAGGTGTACAACATAATGATTCGATATATATACCTAATGAAATTATTACTATGAAATTATTACTAGTCAAGCTAATATAGTTAGCATTTTGTGTGCATGATTAGTGCACCCAGAAAGTATTCTCGTAGTATATTTTCAGGGCTCAATACAGTATTATTAAGTATAGTCATCATGCTTGTACATTAAGTCTCTAGACTTCTTCATCCTGATTTTCAGTTAGAACTCACTGCTTGCTCAGTAAGACCAGGCAGTTTCCAACTCCTGCATAGTGTCTAAGGATCCCTAGGATGCTCTGAAGACAGAGAGATCATCAAGATGACATGCTATAAACCTAACATTGGCAAGCTTTTTTTTTTTTTTTTTTAGATTATTTATTTATTTATTTATTTCTTAGAGCGTGAGCAGGAGAGAAATAGCGTGAGAGGGGAGAGGGTCAGAGGGAGAAGCAGGCTCACATTGGCAAGCTTTTATGGTAATTAATAAGACTAATGATGATGTAACTGCATTTAAAGAATTGCAGAGCACTTGAATGATGTAAATAATTAATCTTCCTTCACTATGATGTTTTTTGGTCATCAATTCTGCCTTGTTTCTTAATTTCTAAAGACAAGGTTCTATCTCTAAAGTAAAAAGGGCAAGCAATGAAATCGATTGGAGGATAAGGTTAAGAAGAACCCAAGTAGCTTGTCTCTAAATGTCAGATTTCAGTTCTCTTGCCTAACATCCTCACCCTCCTTTCTTCCTTATCTCCTCTGGGCCGAGGATGCCAGGACTTTTACCCCCTGAAAGACAGGGTTTTTGCTGGCTACACTGTACTATGTACAGTGAATCTCCAAAAAATAAGAAAGAACATTGCATCCTCACCCATCTTCCAGCTAAGGCCCTACCTCCCTTCTCTTTCCAAGCAAACAGCTGAACACCACGTCCATTTCCTTATTCCTGCTCCCTCTTCAAACCACTAGAATCTATCTGCCTTCTTGCTCCAGAACTTCAAGAAGTTCCTCAAAGACCCCCTTGCTGAGAAATCCGAAAGACAAGTTTACATCTTTACTGACTAGTCCCCTCAGCAGCATTTTATACTCTTGGCCATTCTAGACATCCAGACCTAGAACAAACATTGAAGTCAGACAGCCTGAGTTCAAAACTTGGCTTAGCCACTTACTAGACCTAATCTCATAAAGCCCCAGTTTCCTCAACTGCTCCGTGGGGATTGTGATTATATGTGCCCATGAGACAGGATATTGTAAGCAATGAGCACAGCATCTGCCTGGCACTCAATAAGCATTCAGTGAATTGTGACTTTATTTTCCTTTTTGTTCCTCCATGGCCACAACTTCTCTGATTTTCTGCTTCATTCTTGTGGCTTACTCAGGCCTTTCTATGTGCATGGTTTTCTAGATTCCCAGGAATATGCCTTATCTTTTCAAAGCCACCTTTGAATATCTCATTCTCCAGTTTTTCCATTTAAATTTCTTGGTCAGCTTCTCATTAGCTTCAGCTGGTATAGCCACCTCAGGCAGCTGCAATATCAAACAATTACTGCTAATTGTTTTATGATAAATGCCTTGGGGATAGGGCTGTTCTCACACTGTGAGCTCTTAGGTGAAGCAAAGACAAGTATTGAGAATGGGGCATTTTGGGAACTTCAAGATAGATCATATAGTGGCAATTCTAAAATAAAAATTAAAATTAAAATAGTGGCAATTCTATTGGGGCTAGGGCTTTTTTGGGAGCTCCAAACCTATTCTGCCCCCTATGGTGGTTGCTAGGTTACTGGTTTTCATAGCTACTCAAGCTGTGAGGCTATTCCAGAGCTGGTGAGTGGAGGATGAGAGTGGAGCAACTTAACACACCACAAATCTCACTGTTCTTACTAAGATTCAGTTGTTTTTGTTTTTTTTTTTTTGAAGATTTTATTTATTTATTTATTTTAGAGAGAGAGAAGGAGCAGGGGGAGGAGCAGAGGGACAGGGACAAGCAGACTCCATGCTGAGCACAGAGCCTGGTACGGGGCTCCATCCCACAACCCTGAGATCATGACCTGAGCCAAAATCAAGAGTCAGATGATTAACCAATTGAGCCACCCAGGGACCCTGAGTTATTTTTCTTGAAAACCCAGAAATAAACCCACAACTATATGGTCAATTAATCTTTGGCAAAGCAGGAAAGAATATCCAATGAGAAAAAGAATGTTTCTTCAACAAATGGTGTTGGGGAAACTGGACAACCACATGCAAAAGAAAGAAACTGGACCACTTCTTTGTTTTTTTGATTGGTTTAGTTTTGTTTTGGTGAAAAAATTTATATTGAGATTTAGCCAGCTGGACTCAGTTTAGATGATCCTAATTTTGTTGGCAACATCCAAAGCATCATAGTCAGGAACCAGTTGAATATATGCGTTCTTCTCTCCATCAGGCCTGATCAAGGTGTTGACCTTGGCCACGTCAAAATCGTAGAGCGTCTTCACAGCCTGCTTGATCTGGTGCTTGTTGGCCTTGACATCCACAACGAACACAAGTGTGTTGTTGTCTTCTATTGTCTTTATGGCTGACTCAGTAGTCAGAACCTGACGATGGCATAGTGATCAAGCTTGTTTCTTCTGGGGGCGCTCTTTCGAGGATATTTGGGCTGCCTTTGGAGACGTAATGTCTTCGGTCATCGGGATGTAGGTGATGTGTGGATCTTTTTTTTGTGACTTTGGATGTCTTTCAGCACCGCTTTCTTTGCCTTCAAAGCCTTTTCTTTGGCTTTGGCTTTGGAAGGGGCAGGGGCTTCCTTCTTTGCCTTCAGTGCCATCTTCATGAAAGGGATTGCCTTGTAAAGTAATCTCTGTACCCAACATGAGGCTCAAATTCACAACCCCAAGATCAAGAGTCCCATGGTCCACTGACAGCCAGCCAGGTCCGCCCTGGACCACTTTCCTACACCATACACAAAAGTAAATTCAAAATGGCTTATGGCCTAAATGTGAGACCTGAAGCCATAAAAACCCTAGAAGAGAACACAGGCAGTAACTTTTTTGACATCAGCCATAGCCACTTCTTTCTACATATGTCTCCTGATGCAGGGTAAGCAAAAGCAAAAATAAACTACTGGGACTACGTCAAAATAAAAAGCTTCTGCACAGCAAAGGAAACAATCAATGAAACTAAAAGGTAACCTACAGAATGGGAGAAGATATTTGCAAATGACAAATCTGGTAAAGGGTTAGTATCCAAATCTATAAAGAACTTATAAAACTCAACATCCAAAAACCAAAATCATCCAATTTAAAAATTGACAGAAGACATGAACAGATATTTCTCCAAAGAAGACACACAGATGGCCAACAGACACATGAAAAGATGTTCATCATCATTTACCATCCGGGAAATGCAAATCAAAACTACAATGAGCTATCACCTCACACCTGTCAGAATGGCTAAAATCAACAACACAAGAAACAACAGATGTTGGTGAGGACGTGGAGAACTGGAACATTGCTGCACACTGGTGCAGCCACTGGGGAAAACAGTATGGAGGTTCCTCAAAAAATTAAAAATAAAATTACCCTATGATCCAGTGATTGTACTTCTGGGTATTTACCCAAAGAATACAAAAACACTCATTCAAAGGGATGCATGCATCCCTATGTTTATAGCAGCATTATTTACAATAGCCAAGATATGGGAGCAGCCCAAGTGTCCATTGATTAATGAATGGATAAAGAAGGTGTGGTGTTTGTATATCCAATGAAATATTATCCAGCCACAAAAAAGAATGAAATCTTGCCATTTGCAACAATATGGGTAGAGCTAGAGAGCATAATGGTAAACAAAATGAATCAGAGAAAGACAAATAGCATTTGATTTCACTCACATGTGGAATTTAAGAAATAAAACAAACGAACAAAGGGAGCAAAAGAGAGAGAGAGAGACAACTCAAGAAACAGATTCTTAATTATGGAGAACAAACTGATGGTTACCATAGGGGAGGGTGGTGGGGGATAAGTTAAATAGGTGATGGGGATTAAGGAGTGCACATATCATGATGAGCACCGGGTAATGTATGGAATTGTTGAATCACTATATTGTACACCCGAAACTAATATACCACTTTATGTTAACTAATTGGAGTTGAAATAAAAATTTAAAAAGTAAAAAAAAAAAAAAAAGATTCAGTTGTTTTCCTTGAATGAATGCTCTTTGGGTTCTCACAAGCCTTTGGTTAACTTTCAGAGTTTGGCAATTCTTTGCAAGTAATCTTGTTGCTTACATAAAAGAGTGGATTTTCAGAGATCCTTATTCTGCCATTCTTAATCCAAAACCACTCACCTTCTTCTTCCTAAGCCCCAAACTGCCCTTCCTGTTTGGTTTCTCGTCTCCTTAAATGGTACCCACAGAGCTTCATGAACCAGCAATCTGGAAATAATCTTTGACTCCTCTCTTTCTCTCTCCCTCCTTCTTTGGATTCAATCAAATACCAAATCGCAACCATTCCACTTCCTAAATCTCTCTCAATCTTCCATCTCTTTCTTCTCAATTCCCTTCTCATTTACCAAGGTCCCATTACCATCATCTCTCCCTTTAACCCCTGTCTCTAATGGGTTTCCTTCCTCTCTATATCCTCCATTACACTCAGTCATAGGGATCATTAAAAAATGCAGAATAGTGGAGGGTAAGAGTTCAGGCTTGAGACTCAAGTTGACATGAGATCCTATGTCAACTTTACTATATACTAGCTCTGGGTCCTTGGTCAAATTACTTATTCACTCTGTGACTCAATTTTCTCATCTATAAAATTGAAATCACATTAGTTCTTAGCTCATAGGATATTCATGAGGATCAAGTGAGAAAATCCTAATAAAGGTTTTATTACACTGTCTGACATGTAGTAAGGATTCAACATATGATAGTAATATAATAGACTAAAGTCCCAACCCTTTAACATGACTTATAATGCACAAGAGCATCCCCCGGGGGGGGTTTACCCTTCAACAGCTTCTCCCAATCTTGGAGCCATTAGAAATTTCATTTCCTCATATATATGAGAACATAGTATGTTCATTCTCAGGTCTCAGCTCTCAGCCCTCGGCCTTCAAACATATTGTTCTCTGCCTGAAACATCTGCAGTTTCTCCAATATACCAGACATGATTCTGGCTCAGGGCCTTTGCACTGGCTATTTCCTCTGCCTGGGAGGATCTTTCTTAGATCATCATTCCCTTGCTCCACTCATGCCTCTCTGCCCATATATTATCTCCTTAGTGCAGCCTTGTCTGATCACCATATGGAAAGTTCCCACGATTACCGCTTTTCATTGTTTAGTTGTCCTTTGTAGCCCTTATCCCTACCTGGTATTAAATGATCACTATCTTTATTACTTACCTGGTTTTTTTGTTCGAATGTAAGATCTGCAAAGGCAAGAATTTTATCTTGTTCCTTGTTGTATCTCTAGCACTTATAAATCCCTGACTCATGAAAGACACTTACAAATGTTTGTGGAATGTATCAGTAAATGTGAGATCTTGGTGAGTTTCCCTGGTAAGATATTTTGATGAAGCTATACCGAGACACAGATAAGAAATAGATATTATTTTAGATACTTGAAATGACCTCCTAGGACCAGATATAGGACAAGTGACAGACCCAGGTTCACTTTAACACATCTATTCCATTAAGATAAGAGCAAGAAATTCCAGGTGGGATCAGTATCAGCAGCAGTAGAGGGTTTCACTAGTTTCAAAGGATGGACCAAAAGACCTATCTCGGTTTAGTAAATCTCTCTTTGAAGGTTTCTATTATTATGGTCTTCCTGGTTGGACATTCCCTGGCTATCGTAAAATTATTATCTTTTGATAGACACACATTAATATACATCTGGAACTAGGCACTTGTGTCTTCTCCCTAGAGCCCATTCCGCAGTACATGCAATCAGCTCATTCTGCAGTACATGCAATCAGTACATGATATTTTCACTGTCATGACCTTTGTTATCATGAAGAGAAATCTGAGTTTCATAAGATCTGTGTTTTTCTGCTTGTAGAATTGTACTTACTTTATAGCTGTTATTTCTGTTTTCTCTCTTCCCATTCTTAATCTTCCTGAAAACCTTCTTTGGAAGAACGCTGTCTTTCTGCTCAAGAGTTTATTAAGTATATCAGCTAGCTGATGCAAAGTTTCGTGTTCATTTTCCAGTAGAGTTTTGGCTTAAAGCAATGACTAAGATTTGCGTTCCAAGTTCTCCGTTTTCCAGCCCTCGCTGAGCTAGCAATTCAGCACTCAGTTTGGACTGGAAATGGCCTTTATGTTTTTCAACTATCGTTAACAAAAGTTCCCTTCGTGAGCCATCTATCATCTGTTTTTTAACTTCTCAGTCTGGTCACTGCCTGCTATTTCAGCTGCACAATGCCATTACTCAAACCTTGAATTTCATTTTCTTTGTGAGCAAGGGCACTTGCTATGTCTTTTGGAAATTTCTGACAGTGTTTGATGAGATCACTGAGCTCATTTCAGTCTTCTACTTCTAGCTGCAAGTATCCAAGTCTCTGAAGTTCAATGTATTCTTTTTAACCCTTTGGAATTCAGGTCTTGTCTCTTTACTTAGACTAACTTCATTAAAGGCTCCTTTCATCTCTGCAAATTTGCAAAAGCCCTTGTAAAAACCAGTGATGGGGCGCCTGGGTGGCTCAGTCGTTGGAGCCTTCGGCTCTGGTCATGATCCCAGAGTCCTGGGATCGAGCCCTGCATCAGGCTCCCTGCTCCGCAGGAGGCCTGCCTCTCCCTCCCCCCCCTCCCCCTGCTTGTGTTTCTGCTCTCGCGCTCTCTCTCTCTCTCTGTCAAATAAATAAAATCTTAAAAAAAAAAAAAAAACAGTGATATTTTCACTGAGATTTTGCATTGTAATATTTTATCCGGTTTTTTATGTTCTTGTTTTGGGAGGGCCTAAAATAACAAGTGGATTTACCACTGGCATTTGATTTGTCCATCAAGCTCTTTAATTGCATCTTTAAACTGACTTCCTCAGAATGATTCTTATTTGTATCTTGGGTTCCTTAGAAAACTTCTTTGTAGCTTTCATGATCTGTTGAAAATCTGACAACTCTGAGAATTTCTTTTTTCCCCCATGAGGTTTTTAAATTTCTGTAGAGTGTGCTTCATATCTTTTTCTCATTATAGACAGAAACATTCCTCCTAAAGAAAATGCCAAAGTAATTACTTCTTAATAAGGTGGTTATAGATTCCCAAGGCACTTATTGAAAATTAGGCTATGGAGGGGCATCTGGCTGGCTCAGGTGGTAGAGTGTGCAACTCTTGGTGTCAGGATCGTGAGTTTGAGCCCCAAGTTGAGGGTAGAGTTTATGTGAAAGAAAGAAAGAAAGAAAGAAAGAAAGAAAGAAAGAAAGAAAGAGAAAGAAGGAAAGAAAGAAAGGAAGAAAATCAGGCTATGGAGACTGCAGTAGGGGACAGTGATGTGGCAGAGAAGACAGAAGGCTGAGGCCAGCAGGCACCAGAGAAAGGAGCCCAGCCCTGGTAACAGGCAGTGAAGCTAATTCCTGCCAGAGCCAAGTGAGATGAAAAGTCCGGAAGGAAGAGCTAGAGCTCAAGATCCACTGGTCTCCCAAAACTTCCCATAGTACTGCATCTGGGCCTGTCACCCAGATTAATTTCGGAGTCAGGCAGGGCTGGTCCATCCCCGGATCTTATTCTAGCCCTGCTAATCAGACCCCTCCTCAGCAGTGCAGGTAACTCAGTAGCACTGGTGTGGGAATTAGAAACAGGTGCTTCTAGGGCTCCTGGCTGGCTCAGTTGGTAGAGCATGTGACTCTTGATCTTGAGGTTGTGAATTCAAGCCCCATACTGGGCGTAGAACTTACTTAAAAATAAGTAAAAAACTTAAAAAAGACACAGTCGCTCCTTCCATGAGGCTTTGTAATACGTGCACAAATCTATGGTGAGTATGATGTGACTGGTGCCCCCTAAAGACACGCCATTTACAACTTATACAATCAGACGTAGTGCCCTGTACCTCCTGCCCCCAGCAGCATGAACTCCCGACCCTAGAATGATCCTAAAAATAGACATTGCCTTCCTTCTGGGAAAGTTTTCAGTTTATCTAATCCATTGGCCTTCCCTCTTCTCCAGCCCCTTCCATACCACTATTCAATATGGAAGGTAAATCTCCATCATCATGGGTATCCAGAGAATCTCAAAATATATATATATATATATATTTTAATTTTAAAATTTTTTATTGGGCTCCATGCCCAATGTAGGGCTTCAACTCAAGACCCTAGGATCAAGAGTCGCATGCTCTATGACAGAGCCACCCAGGCAACCCTGGAAGACCAGAATATTTAGAAGATGGTTAAGGTACATGAGAAATTGAGAAGAATGTCTTTTCGCTCATGAGAGGGAAGTGTGAAGGGTGTCAGGCCTGGTCCCAATCCCACATGTGCCATTAGCTGAGCAAGCTGATCCCTGGCATTTTACTTTGGGCATTCTACTCTGAGCTTCTGAGATGTCACTATAAGATAAGTCGACTGAGCTGGATGATCATGAGGGCTGCTTCCACGTGTGGCCTTCTGTGGGTATACAGTGATCAGGGGTTAGTGGCCAGACTGAAGGAACAGTGAGAAACCTGAAAATAGGTTCACTGCTTTTCTGGGATGACATGACTTGGGAGAAATTGCTCACTTGGGAGGAATGAATCATGCCATACTACCTAGACCTGAACAAGCAACCTGACACTTTCCTGGTGTTTCTTTCATGTCAAAGTCAGAGCTGTAGAGGCCGCTTTTAAGCAATCAGGCTTAAGCGATGGAATGTAGAAGGTGCCAGGCCCCTCAGGCAACTCACCTCAAAATAGCCATAGGCCCTAACTGACCAATGGGCTACTTACCACCAGGCACAGTTCCCAAAAAGGGGAGAATTCCATATGTCACCATACCTCCTCATCTTCCCCCTCTAAAAACAGCCCCCACCCACTGCCTCAGCTCAGCTGTCCCGCCTGCAGCTTCCTCGTGGTGTATTCGATAAACTTCTATCTCTTCTGTTCCGTCTCAGGTAAATTCTTTCATCTTCCATGCCACCGGCTTCCACTTGATCATCACCCCACATTTGGGGGCCTCCATCCAATGAGTGTTGAAAGTCTTAGGTAAATCCATTTGTTGGTTAAGGAAGTTTTCTTCCATTTCTAGTCTGTCAGGAATGAGTGTAGACTGTCTACGGCCGTACCACCCTGAACGCACCGGATCTCGTCTGATCTCAGAAGCTAAGCAGGGTCGGGCCTGGTTAGTACTTGGATGGGAGGAATGAGTGTTGACTTTTACCAAATATGTTTTCTGCATCAATAGAAAGGATCATGTGGTTCTCTCCTTAAATTTGTTAATCTGGTAAATTATATGGATAGATTTTCTAATATTAAAGCATCCTTGAATTATTTTGAAATCAGGAGGTTTTTAAATACACTGTTGAATTGGATTTGCTTGTATTTTATTCAGGACTTTTCCATCTATGTTTATAAACAATGTTTTGTTTTATTTATTTATTTATTTATTTATTAAAGATTTTCTTTTTAAGTCATCTCTATACCCACCATGGGGCTTGAACCCACAGCCCTAAGATCAAGAATCGCAGGCTCTACCAACTAAGCCAGCCAGGCGCCCCTATAAACAATGTTTTAAGCACAAAGGAGAGTTTATTGGCTCATTTGACTGAAAATTCCAGCAGCAATTCTATCTATGTTTGTAAGTGACAGTGATTTTTAATTTGTGTGTGTGTGTGTGTGTGTGTGTGTGTGTTGACCTTGCCTGGTTTGGGTGTCAGAATTACAGGAGTCTTAAAAATGAGTTGTGTAACTCTCCTTCTTTTCTTCTTTGGAATAGTTTATATAAGATGAAGATTAGCTGTCCTTTGAGGTTTTATTAAACAAATCTCTAAAAATATCAGAGTGAACTTCCACTTGGTCAGGATGCTGTCCAGATACCCGGGACAAAGTTCCCAGTAAAACAGCTATGTGGACATTCAGAGGAAGCAAGAAACCAGATTTCTCCCTCAGGGCATCTCCAAACCCTGGTAAATTTGAATTTCAGTTTTGATGGTTGGGTATAATACAGGAGAAGAAGTGACAAAACCCTCTCAGAATCTAATAGAAGATTTCTCTATAAAGCTAGGTCTGCAAAATGGTAAGCTCTTTATATTAAGGGTGAACTAGAAATAATGCACGTCACAGAAGGGCACAGTAAGGAAACTTGCTTGTCTTGACCTTGTTGCTAACTGGAAGGAGGGGAAATAACTTCCTTGGAAATTTATTTTATTTTATTTTTTAAGATTTTATTTATTTATTTAAGAGAGACAGAGCATGAGCAGGGGTAGAAGGAGAAGCAGACTCCCCACTGAATGGGGATCCCAACTCGGGGCTTGGTGGGGGCGGGGGCAGGGCTCAATCCCAGGACCCTGAGATCATGACCTGAGCCAAAGGGAGACACTTAGCCCACTGAGCCACCCAGGAACCCTTCCTTGGGAATTTAAAGTCAACTTTTATTTGGGCACAAGGCTACCTGGAGTAAAGATTGTAATTCCCAACCTTCTCTGCACCTAGGTATGGTCATAATGACTATATATTCTGGCCAATGGCATGTAAGTGGAAGTGATGCTTACATTTCATTAAGGAATGTTCAATGTATGTTCATAAATGAGATAGAATTTTATTTTATTTATTTTTTAAAAGATTTTACTTTTTTATTTGAGAGAGAGACAGAGCACAAGTGGGGGTTAGAGGGAGAGGGAGAAGCAGGCTCCCTGCTGAGCAGGGAGCCTGATATGGGACTCAATCCCAGGACCCTGAGATCATTTCCTGAGCTGAAGGCAGACGCTTAACCGACTGAGCCATCCAAGTGCTCCAGTGAGATAGAATTTTAAAGTTCTTTTCTTGTGTTGATTCTGTTTGATTTGAGAGCTCTTAGAAAGGATGAAAGGTATTGGTATAGATGACCCGCAATCTCTGCCACCTTGTGCAAGAAGTGAATGAGACATGGAAAGGGGTATCACAGAAATAGAAGGTTCACATGAACAAAGGGATTCTTTATTTTTTTTAAGATTTTATTTTTAAGTAATCTTCACACCCGAAGTGGGATTCGAACTCACAACCCCAAGATCAAGAGTCACATGCTCCACCACCTGAGCCAGCCAGGATCCCCAAGAGGGATTTTTATTCCTTAAAGAAGAAGATCCCAGCCCTAGGATCTTCTAAGTTTCAGCCAAGATAAGTACCTTGAAAAATTAATGCTCTAATGTGGAGGGACATGAAGTGAATTATTTTTGTCTTCATCCCAAAGTAATCTGGAACATCCTGTGGGCTGAAAGTGGGGAGAGTTTTGGGTTAAATTACTCAGAAAGGAGAAAAAAATTGTGTTTGTGTGTGTGTTTATGAGAAAGGTCCAGTGCAATTTAAAATATTTCTTGAATTATTTCTTTTCCTGAGTGTGCTTGTTCGAGCTCTTATTTCAAATAGGCCTCAATTCAACCTCAATCTAGCCTTCTGCATTCCTCAATTCCTCTTCTCTTTTGTCCTAAAAGGAGTCTCATATTACCTGCGTTATCAGGGCCTTGCCCTTGAGCGGCCGGCCTCCCCTATTCACAATCACTCTGGGCTCAAGGGCACAGGGCTGGTCTGAGCCTTACCTTAGTTGGAGTGGTTTAAAGAGTTCCTTATCTGGGAGAACTGCTGGCTTAAGGACTCTATTCCAGTTCCAGTGAAAAGTAAAAGATAAAATATTCATGGAGCCCTTCCAACCCCACGAATTCCACAGTTTCAGATATATGCCCCTTTTTCCTAGCACTGGCTTGAATCCTGTGAACATTCACATGCTTGTACATATTCTAGATTAGCGGTCTTCAAATCTTTTTACTAGTATACTCCACATAAAAGTTTTTGAAAAGTATGTACTCCCTCACACATTTCTACTTTGACAAATGTTCTCAGCAAATTTCATTTAGGTACATAAAATATAATTCCTGCATATTGGCATTTTGACATAAATCTGTTACATCATTCTTTTAAACATATCCAATGACATCTAAACACCTTAATGATTTTGAAATGCACCAGCATCCATTTAAAAAATACACAAACAAGCTCCTCTTTAACAATGGGAAATTTATACACCACATTGGGTGTAGAGATCACTTCTTCTCCTTGAACTGATGTTTCCAATACATTCTCCCCCCCAGAATTTTATCTTAATGTAATATGTATTGATGCTTGAACATTTTTATATCACTTCTCATAATTCTTTACAACAAAAATGTGTATATTTTCATTTTGTTTAATTTGCTATGAACCTAAGGCTCTAAGTCATATAAATGAGGATTATTAGTAATACAAAATTGAAATGTTATACTTATTGAAGGAGCTTGAAAAAACTTACTGACACAGATTTTTTTTAACCTTGTAAAATAAATAGGTTGAAGTATTTTTAAACTGTCTTCGTGTCAGGGTGACTCGTGTGAATCACTCTTCCACTCAGAGTCAATGTCTTTTTCTCCCATATATTGTCTCAGGGGCCTCATGGGCATTGGTGAAGTAGCATTTCCTAAACAACTGCTTCACTCTGGTCTCAGGAGGGTTTTCCTCTAGGTCACCAACATCTATTCAACTTTTGATGCTGCCACTTTCTCATTTTGACCAGGTGCCAGGCAGAGACAATTATGACAAGACTGCCACTTGGTGGCTAGAGATGGTAACATTCATCAATTTAGCATGTGGAGGGGGAAAAGAGCACCTTAGAATCAGTGAGGGATAGAACTGCGAATGGGAAGGTAGGAAAGGAGAACTATAGGAAACTAGGACAGAGTACAGATGGACCTTAGGGATCTGGAAATAGACTCTTTAAATCTCTCTGTATCTCTTTTCCTCCCTGGACAGTGCACCCTGTTTGAAGACCATGCCCTAAAGGATCAATTCTCAAACTTTTTGGTCTCAGGACCCTTATGCACTCTTACAGATAATTGAGGACACCAAATAGCATTTGTTTATGTGGGTTAAATCTATTTACAGTGAAGGGGTTCAGGGCAGGGCCTCTGTGCTGCCCCCAAATGTACCACTTTAGCATGTGGACTATTTTGAGCTGAAGGCATTTGAGACCTTGTGGGCTCAAGAGAAAATTTTGACTTATTTTAACCACACGGAAGAATTTAAATTGGGGGTCTTTCCCAAAATAAGGATTATTGACAGAGATAAATTTTAACTGAATGACCCATCTGTATGGTAGGGCAAATATGTAATTACCAAACATTCGCTCTTCTTACTGCTCTCTGAAGTGCATTCCTTTCCTCGGAAGTCCCAGACCCCCCATCCCCTCTCCTTAGTTCAGAATGATATATATATCTCATTTTGCTTGACTGTCTTTGGAATTGCCATGTCTGTGTGGATTCCCCGTATATATGCCTATTAAATTTGATTTTCTCCTATTAATCTGCCTCTTAGTCCACCGAGAAGGACCCTTGAGGGGACAGGAATTCTTGATAGGAAATAGTATCAGTAATTAAAACAAAAAATTTAGGGGTGCCTGGCTGATTCAGTCAGTGGAGCATGTGACTCTTGATCTTGCGGTTATAAGTTTGAGCCCCACATTGGGTGTAGAGATTACTTAAAAATAAGAAAATCTAAAAAAAAGAGAAAATTTTAAATATTTATGGAATTCATTTTAAAAATAATAAACCTAGGGGCGCCTGGGTGGCTCAGTCCTTAAGCGTCTGCTTTCAGTTCAGGTCATGATCCCAGGGTCCTGGGATCGAGCACCACATCGGGCTCCCTGCTCAGCGGAGAGCCTGCTTCTCCCTCTCCCACTACTCCCTGCTTGTGTTCCCTCTCTCACTGTCTCTCTCTGTCAAATAAATAAATAAAAATAAAATAAAATAAAAATAATAAACCTATTGCAAAACATTTTTTAAAATAAAAATAATAAACCTATTGCATTTTAGCCAAAATAATATATTAAAAAAAATTTTTTTTATTTGAGTATAGTTGACACACGATGTTACATTAGCTTCAGGTATACAACATAGTGATTCAACTTATTTATATGTTATGCTATGCTCACCCCAAGTGTAGCTACTATTAGTCACCATGCAATGCTACTATAGTACCATTGACTATTTTCCTTATGCTGTGCCTTTTGTTCCTGTGACTTCTTCATTCCATAACTGGAAGCCAGTGTCTCCTACTTACCATCACCCATTTTGCTCATCTCCCTACCCCTCTCCCCTCTGGCAACCATTAACTTGTTCTCTGCATTTATAGGTCTGATTCTGCTTTTTGTTTCTTTATTCATTTGCTTTTTTATAATTAACATATAAATGAAATCATATGGCATTTGTCTTTCTCAGTCTGACTTGTTTTACTGAGCACAACAACACCCTCTAGGTCTATCCAAATTGTAATGGCATGATCTCATCCTTTTTTATGGTTGTGTTATTACACACCTTCCTTATCCATTCATCTACCAATAGACACTTAGATTGCTTCCATACCTTGGCTATTGTTTAAAAATATATATTTTTATGTATAATAATATATTTGACAAAACAATTACTATTTTTTTTGAAGATTTTATTCATTTATTTGAAAGAGAGAGAGAGCACAAGTGGAGGGGCAGAGGGAGAGGGAGAAACAGACTCCCTGCTGTGCAGGGAGCCCGATGCGGGGCTCAATCCCAGGACCCAGAGACCACGACTGGAGCTGAAGGCAGATGCTTAACCAACTGAGCCACCCAGGTGCACCTATTTATATTTTTAAAAACCTTTTTAATGTTTGCTTAATAGAAGACAGCTAGATTCTTGGATCTGCTTCTGCTTTCAATATGTTGTGAAATACTGTTTTGGTTAAAGGATATGAAGAAAATTTGGACTCACATAGATATGTATTTGGAAAAGGGAGGATCTCCCAGAAGCACTCCCAGGGGCCCTCAGACCACATTTTTAGAACCATTAGCCTAGAAAAATATTTGTACATGTGCACCAGAAAATACATACATATCTTATGAACATGACTTTTTACAGCACCATTGTTTTAAATAACAAAAAGCTGGAAGCAAGACATACCCAATACTGAAACCATGCCCCATAGGGTAAATGAGGTTTAAACTGTCACCAATGGGACATCTGGGTAGCTCAGCCGATTATTAGGTTCAGGTCATGATCCCAGAGTCCTGGGATCGAGTCCCACATCGGGCTCCTTGCTCAGCGGGGAGTCTGCTTCTCCTTCTGCCTGCTGCTCCCCCTGCTTGTGCTCACTCGCTCTCTCTCTCTGACAAATAAATAAATAAAAATCTTAAAAAAAAAACAACAAACTGTCACCATCAAGACCTCCATTGACTCCCCCCCTCCCTTTTTCTTCACAGGAATGTTAACCTTATCTTTTAGAGGCAGGCAACAGGAAGAGCTCCGGTTTGAGCTGGACCACTGACTCACACCTGCACAGACAGACCTTGGAATGTTGAACAGTTACCTCCAGCTCATTATAATGTTAAAATCTCTGCCTGAGGAGGAGCACAAACTTCATTAATACAACCCAGGATACACGTATGGGCATATTTTCTAAGTAAGCCTGCACAACCATATGCCGGCCTTTATAAGCGATGACAAAACTCCCCTTTCGGAATATTCATCCTAAACCTAAGTAAAAGAAACCCACTCACCCCCATCGGGGAGTCATGGCTTTGCAAGTTGTTCCCCATGAAGTCCTTATTTGCTGCCAATCAAGCTTTCTTTGTGTGACAATGCTACCTGGCGTAATCTCTCATCACCATTAGCCTCTCAGGAATGAGATGGCGAATCTGCAGGTTGACAACAGCACAGAGTCTTTCACAAATTGGTATCTAAGGTTTTCCTGGGGAGAGATTTCAGTTCAGCCTTTTCTCCACTAAATGGCCAATCTTTTGCTTCCCTCCTACTTATCCCTTGTCTCTCTCCCTCCACCCTCAAATCTATAACATTGCTTTAACTGCATTTTTCTACTAATTGGTCCCATATCCAGGCCAAAACAAACAAAAATTTGGTGTCTGTGTCTTATCTCAGTTTACTGCGGCTCAGATCACACATCCTCATTTAAGATTTTATACTTTGGCTGGTGGGTCAGTCGGTTGAGTGCCTGCCTTCTGCTCAAGTCTTGATTCCAGGACCCTGGGATCGAGTCCCTCATCAGGCTCCCTGCTTGGTAGGGAGCCTGCTTCTCCCTCTCCTTCTGCTCCTTCCCCTGCTTGTGCTCTCTCTCTCTCAAATAAATAAGTGAAATCTTTAAAAATAAAATAAAACAAAAAAATAAGAATGTTTAATCTTTCTTTCAACTTGTAGAAATGTCATGGAAAAAACAAAAAGAAAATATTCAAAATGATTGATTGGGGTCAGTTCAGTAAATGCATACTTTTTAAAATAAATGCTTACCTTTAAAAATCTTAAAGCAGCCATTTCTAAACTTCTCATTAGTTTCAGAGTCACTAACTTTCTTCATTGGGTGTGCTCCTCTTTTGCGTTAAAGAGGGAAACAAAAAAGAAGTGTTTTTGAATGTTTTCTTACCATTTTTTCTTAGACATTTAAAATTCTATTGTTGAATCTAAAACATTCTTCTCTAACTGAAATGTGATTACAAATAAATAAGCTACGTTGTCTTTCTGTGAAACCTCAGGAAGATCCTTCCACTTTTCCATCCTTCACAGAACAATGAAAACATCTTTCAAGTGAACCCTCATTGAAAGTCTTTTATTTTATTTTATTTTTTTTAAGATTTTATTTATTTAACAGAGAGAGACACAGTGAGAGAGGGAACACAAGCAGGGGGAGTGGGAAAGGGAGAAGCAGGCTTCCCGCCAAGCAGGGAGCCCGATGCGGGGCTCGATCCCAGGACCCCGGGATCATGACCTGAGCCGAAGGCAGACGCTTAACGACTGAGCCACCCAGGCGCCCCTGATTTTCAAGAAACTAGGTGGTTTCACAGGCAGTTAGCACTCTGTGGCTCTTTTAAAACCAATCACCTCCTAAGAGGCTAACTTCAAAGGAAGCATCATAGAGAGGCGATTTAAAAGAAACCAACAGGAGTAGTCTCTTTAAATACACATTAAAAAGATTAATACAATACGAGGTGCTTTCTTTTTTTTTTTTAGATTTTATTTTTAAATAATCTTTACACCCAACATGGGGCTCAAACATACAACACCAAGATCAAGAGTTGTATGCTCCACTGACTGAGCACCAGGAGCCCCCAAAGTACTCTTATTTGAAGAAGTCGGCTCACCTCTTGTTCTTCCCCTCAGGAAATGAATTAGAATGGATTAACCAGGAAAACTGAAAAGGTTACCTGCTCTTTTGTCTTCCCTTCCTCCCCTCAGCCTCAAGCCTCTCTGAATGTGTTTACTTGAAATCGGGGTATGGAAAGTTTTTTGGATGGAGTTTTAAAACCAAACAAGTCAGAATAATTTTCCTTGGTATGCAGAAGAACAGAAATGAACTGTTTGCAGAAATGTTTTTTAAAGTTCATAATAAATTGAATAGTGACTATAATGTTGATTTGCCTGATTTATGCAAAATATTTATTTCTAAGAGAAGAAAATGAAGACCAAACAATTTCCTCTGCCCTTTAAGGTCCTTCTAGCTGGACTAAGAATCAAATTGACATGAGACAGATTAACAGGAGAAAATCAAATTTAGTTTCCTACGTACTGTGTAGTTTCCTACCGGGAATCCACATAGACATGACATTCCCTACATGTGCAACTTGAGGCTTATCCTGAGCTAAGGAGAGGGTGAGGGGCCTGAGGACAGGAAGGAAAGGAAGACTACTAGTCAGAAGGTGAGAGGAGATGTTTGGAAACAAAAGTTGCCCTGTCAGGGAGATTTTTCCTTGGATAAAGAGATCTCTGTTAACAGCTCTCTTCCCGGTACAAGCTCTCTTTTCCAGTATAAATTTAGGCAGTTGAAGGGGAGGTAAAGAGCTTTTCTTGAATCTGCAGGGTTTTGATTGCTTTTAACTAAAAAAAAAAAAATCTTCATGCCAAATGGTCCATCTTGGGGCAGTCTGTCCTTGGCCCCTACACACGACACAACTCAGAATGGGTGCAGGAATATATATACATATATAATACATATATATGTTTTCTCTCCACTGATAGTAAGTCTAGTCTATTAACTTGAAGATTTAGAAAACATTAATTTGTTCCCAGAAGGATTGAGCAACTTTGAAAACCTGTTGAACAACCCTCTACCCTCTTCATTAATTTGGAATTTAGGTTCCCTGGGATGTTAAAAAGAGTATTTTCCTGGGACGCCTGGGTGGCTCAGTTGGTTAAGCATCTGCCTTTGGCTCAGGTCATGACCCCAAGGTCCTGGGATCGAGCCCCATGTCAAGCTCCCTGCTCAGCGGGCAGCCTGCTTCTCCCTCTGCCTGCTGCCCCCCCGCGCCCCCGCTTGTGCTCTCTCTCTCTCTCCGACAAATAAATAATAAAATCTTTAAAAAAAAAGAGTATTTTCCTTTGTATTAGATATACTCAAAGGACTTATCAAGGAAATTAATAATGTAGAATGAGTTCCTGGGAATATCTTTAAAATACTGAGGCAAAACACTTTAAGGCACCATTTGAGTGGTAAAGAATCATTAGCTTTCCATACTGACAAAATAACTGATAATTACAAAAGATTTCTTCAGTTCTCTAAAGCATCAACCAAAGAATCTTGACCAGGCAACATACTGTTAATTTATTTACAGTCATTACTTGAATTTGGAAAAATAAAAGTACATTAAAAAAAATATCCTCCCAGGGGCGCCTGGTTGGCTCAGTCGGTTTAGCATCTGCCTTTGGCTCAGGTGATAGTCCTGGGAGTGATCCCAGCAGCAGGCTCTATGCTCAGCGTGGAGTCTGATTGTCCATCTACTCCTCCCCCTGCTTGTGTGCACTCTCTCTCTCTCTCTCACTCTCTCAAATAAATAAAACCTTTAAAAAAAAATGAAAATATGGAGGTAAATAGGAGAAAACTGCTAACCTAGTTGAAAGTGGTTGCCTCTGGAGAGGGGACTGAAAGGTAGGGTGTAGAGAAGGGAGATGCTATTTTTCATTCTATGTTTTGTCCTATTTTTGATATTTAATAAAACATTGTGCACATGTTAATTTAACAGAAATCAAGGAGCATGAACTTCCCAGAAGGAGTAGGGTGAGGGCACTACAGGGTTCTGATTAGTTTTTGCTTGGGGTCCTCAATTTATAACTCTTTGTTTCTAAATGAATACTTCGTTGTTCATTGTAATTGAAATTAATACAACTTCCACTACTACTTTGAGGTCCCTAGAGAGTTTATAAGTGAAGATTAGAGAGATCTTTTCTTTTATATTTAAAAACTAACAGAGGGAGGGATGCCTGGGTGGCTCAGTCCGTTAAGCATCTGCCTTTGGCTCAGGTCATGTTCTCAGGATCCTGGGATCCAGCCCCACGTCTTCAGCGGGGAGCCTGCTTCTCCCTCTGCCCCTCCCTTCTGCTTGTGCTCGCCTTCTCTCTCTCTGACAAATAAACAAATTAATAAATAAAATCTTTAAAAATAAATTTAAAAAATAAAAATAAAAACTAACACAGGGAGACAAACCATAAAATGGCTCCTAAGCATAGGAAACAAACTGAGGGTTGCTGGAGGGGAGAGGGTTAGGGGATGGGGTAACTGGGTGATGGACATTAAAGAGGGTACATGATGTAATAAGCACTGGATATTATATAAGGCTGATGAATCACTAACCTCTACCTCTGAAACCAATAATACATTAATTGAATTAAAATAAAAATAAATTAAAAAAAAACTAAAAAAAAAAAACCCAAACTAACAGAATGCACCACTAGGGTTTGTTGTGTTTTTTTCCCCAAAGTTGAGAAAGTTTTAGGGAATTGGAATAATTAATTTTATTTGCTTTTAAGCCATTATTGAACTGGACATTAAATTTATAATGAAGTTTTGTAGGTGTCTATGACTAGCTTTTTTCTTTAATAATATGTGTATACCACTGTTTTCAGTTCAGTGAGTGGTGTTTTAAAACTCAACATTGACTTCTATTTCCTAAAAACTAAAAACCAAAAAAAGCACTTCAAATTCAGGAGGAAAAAAACGCAAATTATAAGCTGGTTATTTATAATATGTCATATATACATATATAATTATATGGGCATAAAAGGAGCTAATTTAGTTAATTTAAGAAAATTTTTGTGGTTGAAATATTTCACATGGTCTGCCAAGAGCTAGTCTTATTAAAGCAGGGATATTACTGCTTGTTCCTGAAAAATCCAAATCAAAAGAGATGGACTGTAAACGTATCTACATGTTAGGAGCACCATGTACATCTGTCTTTCTCGAAAAGTCTTCAGAGCACTTAAAATAGAATTAAGGTGTCACTGTTTTATGTTATGTCTGCTGACATTACTTCTATTCTTGTTAACCGAGCACAGATGCAAAGGATGCTACCAACCAGACCTTAAATAGTAACCGCACAACCTCAGAGCTAGGAAGGTGGTACAGCTCCACACAAGGCCACATTCTTGTGAGCTCTTCCAGCAGGGAGGGGGGGTATCAGCTTGCACAGATTATTTCTTATCCTTTAAACTTGGTTATTAATACCAGTCAAGGCTGTTATTTAGTCAGTGCTTAAGAAGGCCAGGCCCTGTTCAGCATGGTCTGTAGGGGTGAGTTTATCTAATCGGTGGAGAGTGTGTTATTAGCCCTGTTTTGCAGATGGTAACACTGAGACTAAGTGGTGGTCCAGCCAGTTCTCCATAGAGTTAAAATTTGCAACTTCTTGACTCTGGAAGCTCAGGCTTCCACTCTGCTTTTCCATACCTTGGGGCAGGGTTGACAAATCCCTGGGTTATTAATTCTTGTGTTAGCTCTCTGGGAGGTTGGCATCGATATAGAACCCTCCCACATTGGCATGGATTTGGCAAAAAGAGCACAGGATTCAGGGTCAGGAGGCCTGATCCTTCTACCAGTTCTGCCTCTATCCCAGTGGTTGCTGGTGAGAATTCTCTGCCTTCTTGAGCCTCAGTTTCCTTAACTGGATAGGAGGCCTGGATCCCAGACAGCTCAAACATATGTAAATGTCACACCTCCCCTTTCCCAGAAGCTGCCTAGCTCTTCCCACCTGGACAGAAACTCTAGGTGTCCAACTAATCTCCCCAGGTGAGAAATGGGGCCACAGTGGATGAGTTGGGGGCCACCAGGGAGCAGGGTGCTGCGCTGGTCTGCTACTATTTATGTTGTTTTAAATTTTTTTTCTGTTTTATTATTTCCAAATTTTAGTTAGAGCCAATTCTCATTACTTTCCATGGCTCTGAGTAGGTCCTGCTCTATTACTTCTCTTCCTCTAAACTCCGGCATTTGAGATTGTAGGAGATCCTGCACAGCTCATAAAACCTCAGGACCAGTTCCCATCCGACTTTCCTCCCACTCTCCAGCCTGTATTCTGCCCAACAATACACTCCTTGGCCAAGGGCTCTGTCTTGGAAGCGAGTTCATTTAAGGGCAAGACTTGCATCGAACGCAAGGGGATCCGGCAAGTGAATTCCAGGCCCAATTTTGCTTCTTCAGCTTTGCTGTGAAGCTTTGGGCAAGTTGTCTAACTTCAGAGCCTCATTTCTAAAATGGGTACTGTTATGTTTTAAGTAAAAGGGCTTGGGGCGAAGTACATAATAACGAACTCTTCTTTTTTTTTCATTTTTCTTTATTTTTTTAAAATTTTATTATGTTATGTTATTCACCATACCTTACATCATTAGTTTTTGATATTATAGTGTTCCATGATTCATTGTTTGCCTATAACACCCAGTGCTCCATGCAGAACGTGCCCTCTTTAATACCCATCACCAGGCTAACCCATCCCCCCCACCCCCCTCCCCTCTAGAACCCTCAGTTTGTTTCTCAGAGTCCATTGTCTCTCATGGTTCGTCTCCCCCTCCGATTTCCCCTCCTCTCTTTTTTCCCCCCCCCTCCTCTCTTGATGTGATTGTGAGGAGAGCAGATTTGGGTAGGGAGAACTAGGGGCGCTATCTTCTGCATGTAATAAGCAATTACTGGGGACCCTTTTTAAAGTGAGGTGGGGTGAAAGGAAGCAGGGATGCAAAGTGAGTCCATGGGCAGGGATGGAGGCTGGAAAATAGATCAATATCCAGGGAAGCGAAAAGGGCTCTCACCGAATCCCCCAAAGTGCCCTGGGAAAGACAGGGCCTAACAGCCAAGTGCCCATGGCTTCAAAGAAGCTTGGGAAGTGGGGACTTCTCCCAAGTTGTTTAGTTTTCCTGGCAGAGGAGGGAGATAAAGGGATTTCAGAAACAGGGATCCAGGGGAGATCTCAGTCGGCGCGAGGCAGAGAGCTGACCAGCACTCGGTGGTCCGTCCCTACTGCGTCGGTTCGGTGCAGGTCACTCCGCAATCGCTCAGTTAAGGATCTGAGGTTACAGGAGTTAGCCATCAGCTCTTTCATCGGAGCCGAGGGAGGAGGGAGGCAGACTGAGCGCTGGCACACCGGCGTGCGTAGGAGCACTGGGACGCCGGGCCCGCCCGACGGTGGGCGGACTTCGGAGCCCAGCGCCGCACCGGGAAGTGATCGCCGCCGCCCCGCCGCCTGACGCCAGCGGAAGTGCGAGCCCCGGGCGAGCCTGCTCGGAGGCGGAGCGCCCGGGAAGGGGCGGGAGCGGGGCGGGGCTGAGGGTGGCCGTGGCTCGAGGAGGCGGGCGGGGCCTGCAGCGGCGGGGCGGGGCTTGGCGGTGGTTGTTTTCACCCAGGCTGCGGTGCCTGGCTTTCGCCTGGGGCTGCTCGGCGTGGAGGAGTGAGCTGCTCCAGAAAGGGGCGGTCGCCGCTGGAGGTAGCCAGGAGGGCCGGAGCGGAGCGGGCGAGTCAGCCCGTGGTCGTCGGCCGCCGCGATGTCAGCGCAGTGCTGTGCGGGCCAGGTGAGCGGGGGGGAGGTCAGGGGGGCGATGGATCGGACTACGGGACCAGGAGCCTAGGCCACCGCCGGCTTCCCTGCATGCGCGCCCCAGATCCGCGGCTGTAAGTGGGCCGGGGGGTGGGTCGTCTGGGGCTGACACTGCGCAGACTGGATGAGTGCATCGGGCCGGAGCACGGCGGGCAGCCGTCGGGGAAACCCTGTGCCGTGGGCGGGCTGGAGGGACACGGGGAAGCCCGAGAGGAGACCCCGAGGTCTTCCGGTCAGGTCTTAGGGACTTCGCTTAGGGCGGGGCAGGCAGGGCTCGGGCGAAGGAACCCGACTGTCCCCGGAGAATTTCCCCTCCTCCTCCTGGCACGAGTGTGTGGTGCTGAGCTCAGTAGCCCACCGGCTCTGCCTACCCGAAGAGCCCAGAAAAAGACGTGCGTTTGGGCAACGTCTCCTTTCTCATGCCGCGAACAAAACTCGGATCATATGGCCCAGGCAGCTTGCACTTGGCATCTAGCAAACCTAGAGCATTGGCTCTGTGCCTTCGAGAACGTCTCGAAACCTTGTTTCCAAACTATGTTGCTCAGGGCCGGGTGCAGGGAACACTCAGCCCTGCTTCCTGAGTTTCCCGACGCAACCCTGGCTGGACGCAGCCCGGCTGCCTGGGCAGAGCGCGAGCCTTCCCGTCCCTCCTTTTAACTGAACTTGCCAGTTACACACATATAATATCTTAAAACATACATGTCTACTTGGGATAGGCGACTCCTGCTGGTTAGTAGCGCATCTGGGGAGAATTACTAGGTTTTAACTCTTTTAATGCTAATTTTACACCTTCCCGCTGAGTAAGAAACTACGAAGTAGGTAAAGTCTTCGGATGCGGAGCTGCCTCCTCCCTATCCTCTCTAGTCTGTACAGCATTTCTGTACACAATTTTAATGGTGTGTTTTTTCAAATGAATCCAACTCCGGGGGCATTCAGGTACTGGGATGTTCTTGCTTTCTAATACATTCAGCCTTAGGGCAATCAAGGCCAGTCCGTAAGTGATGGAGGGGTTCAACTGTGAGTTTCTGTAACTGGCCGATTATACTGGCAGATAATCTGTTCCCCTTCCAGTGGCTATGTGAAGTTATCCTGGTTTTTGAGGTCTAATACAGTACTTGGCATGCATTCACGTTGGCCTTTTCAAACATGGGGAAATTGAGGTTTTTGTGGGTTTTCTTCGGTTTTTATTCTTAAGTAATCTCCATACCGAACCTGGGGTTCAAACTCACGACCCAAGACCAAGAGTCACGTGGTCCACTGACTGAGCCAGCCAGGTCCTCCTGAAAATTGAGGTTTTTAACTTGAGGTGTAATGACTTGCCTTAAGTCAGGCAAGGAGAGAGATGATGCTTACCACCTTGCCAGGGCTTTTGAGACCAAGGTGGATGGGAAAGGCTATTTTCTGAATGTTCTCAATCTCAAAGCGTTGCAAATCTTTAATTGTTGTTTGAGATGCTTTCCAATTTGATGCCACACTTCCCATTATTTAGTAATTACAGATATTTAGGGGCATTTGTCCTCCCCTAGTCCTTTGAAAGCCCCTTGAGGCCTTCTGTGACTCCAAGCAGCTAATTTAGGGCTTTGAAAATGATTACCAGTACTCAAGTGGTCTTGTAAAAGAATTATTGGTATGGTTGATATTTTGGCAGGATTTAATGACTTGTTTCTAAAATCCCCCTCTCAGGACTTTGGAAAGAACCAAATCCTGGCCATTCATCACAGGAAAGTTAACTTCTGCTTTCTCTGGGCTGCTTGAGGCAACACTGTGGTGGGTCTCAAGGCAGTGAGGGGTTGATGACACTGATTTTATCCGGATGGGGCTATTAAGGAGTGTACGTTAAAAAAAACCTCATAACACCATCAGAAGCTAAGTCTACCGTGGGGCCTGGGTGGCTCAGTCGTTAAGCGTCTGCCTTCGGCTCAGGTCATGATCCCAGGGTCCTGGGATGGAGCCCCGCACCGGGCTCCCTGCTCAGCAGGAAGCCTGCTTCTCCCTCTTCCACTCCCCCTGCTTGTGTTCCCTCTCTCGCTGTCTCTTTCTGTCAAAAAAAAAAAAAAGCTAAGTCTTCCAATCTTTTCATTTAAAAATTTTTTTTAAATTATAATGAATGAACGAATGAGTTTTTCTATTCTACCAATCTTGTTTGTTTAATTTGAGCACCTATGAACTGTTTTTACTCATAGCATTTCTTTTTTTTTTTTAATTTATTTATTTATTTGTCAGGGAGAGAGAGGGAGAGAGCGAGAGCACACAAGCAGGAGAAGTGGCAGGCAGAGGGAGAAGCAGGCTTCCCGCTGAGCAAGGAGCCCGATGTGGGACTCGGTCCCAGGACCCTGGGATTATGACCTGAACTGGAGGCAGATGCTTAACCGACTGAGCCACCCAGGCTTCCCTTGCACAGCATTACTGATATCAAATGTGTAGGGTTCCTCAGCCCCCGCCCCCCCGCCACCAACCAGTTTCCCAACTCCCCGCACACCAACTGGACTTACAACAATTCAATTCAGTTATGACACCACAGGCTTAGTCGGATAAGACTGTCTCGCCCCGCATTTCAGGTGCCAGTCACAAGTCTCCTGGGCCTCCCATACCCAGGAGGAAAACCAAATCTCTGTTTCTGGTTATATCACAATATCACAGCACCTACTATGTGCCAGGAGCTAGGGATAGGGCCATGAGCCAGGCAGACATCATCTCTGCCCTCAGTCGTCCCGTTGTGGGTGGGGGCATCCCATAAACATGTTAACAATGAAACGGTCAGTACTAGTACTGTAACCAGACCTGGTGGCAGAGGGGCTTTGGGTAGCTTGCTGGGGAAGCCTGTCTGAGAAGATGCTCCTGGAACTGAGACTGATCAGTAAGGAGAGGCATCCATGGCAAGGTCTGGGTAAGGAGCCTTTCAGGGTTTTCGGGGAACGGAAGGGAGTCCAGGGTGTCATCAGTGAAGCAGATGAGGTAGAGAGGCAGGCAGGTCTGGATGTGGCCAGCAACTGTCAGCCACGTTTGGAGTTCGGGTTTTGTTCCCGTTCCAGTGAGGGCTGTGGTTTGATTTACGCTTAGATCACTTTGGGAGCTGTGAAGACTCAGCTGTATCAGGGACTAGAGTGGAGGCAGGGAGAGCAGTCAGAGCTGTTCATTCAGTGAATATTTTTTAACTGCCTCCTCTGTGTGCAAGCAGGCTGTAGCAGTGAGCACAAATGCCTCCCGATGGAGCTGAAATCTTGGCCATCTGCTGTTGCTGTAGTCCGAGGAGGAGAGCGTGTTTTATCTTAACATAGGCTGTCGTGTTTACAGTGCGGTGTTGTGGGCTTCTGGGCTAATTTTAGAGGTAGAATTGGACTTTTGTGTGGATTAGGAGTGGGGTGTGGGAATGAGAGCTATTCTGGATTTGTCCCCGGCAACTGGATTGATGATGGTGCCATTTACTAGGTGAGATAGGAGGCTAAAGATTTTATGAATTTATTTGACAGAAAGAGTGAGCGAGAGAGGGAACACAAGCAGGGGGCAGAGGCAGAGGGAGAAGCAGACTCCCCTGCTGAGCAGGGAGCCCAACGCGGGGCTCGATCCCAGGACCCTGGGATCACGACCCGAGCCAAAGGCAGACAACTGACTGAGCCACCCAGGCGCCCCCAGTTGGATGTTTAAATTGGGAGAAGTTTGGGGGCACCTGGCTGGCTCAGTCGGTAGAGCATGCGACTCTTGATCTTGGGGTTGAGTTCCAAACCCACATTGGGTGTAGAGATTACCTAAAAATAAAATCTTTTTTTTTTTTTTTTAAGATTTTATTTCTTTATTTGACAGAGAGAGACACAGTGAGAGAGGGAACTCAAGCAGGGGGAGTGGGAGAGGGAGAAGCAGGCCTCCCGCAGAGCAGGGAGCCTGATGTGGGGCTCGATCCCAGGACTCTGGGATCATGACCTGAGCTGAAGGCAGACACTTAACGACTGAGCCACCCAGGCACCCCTTAAATTTTTTTTTAAAGATTTATTTATTTGACAGAGAGAGAGAGAGAGAGCGCGCGAGAGCAGGAACACAAGCAGGGGAAGCAGGAGAGGGAGAAGCAGGCTTCCTGCTGAGCCAGGACCCTGGGATCATGACCTGAGCCAAAGGCAGACGCTTAACTGACTGAGCCACCCAGGCACCCCCTAAAAATAAAATCTTAAAAAAAAAATTGGGAGAAATTTGAGGTTGGTAATAGAAATTTTGGGGACTTTAACTGAAGACCTTTAGGAAAAATGTGTAAGCCAGAAAAGAGCTACGGACTCAGTTCAGGGTTTGAATTGGGTAATCTGGACAACCAGGGCTGGTGTGAATGTGCGCATTTTACCTACCCTCTATTATCCTTGGTTTTCCTCAACTGTAGAATGGGTGTGATAATACCTCCTGGGGTTATTTTGAGGAATACATGGGATCTAGACATACAGTCTCTAAAAACATGGTTTGGCACAGAGTAAGGAACCCCAAAACTCTTAGTTTGTTACTGGCCAATACCCACCTGCGCCTGGACATTCTCCAGGTCATCTTATTTTTGCACAGACTCTGATAAGCACTTAGATTTTGCTTATGCTGTTGCTAATGGATGCTAATGGAAGGAGAGATGACAGGAGAGAGTGGTCACTCAACACTTTGTGGGTACCCAGCGCTGTGGCAGGTCCCTGAAGACTAGATGATGAACAAAGCTTCCTTGCTCTCCTGAAACTTAAGGGCTAGTTGGGGTAGAAATGTGGGGAAAGCTAGCTACAGAAAATGATGGTACACACTGTCAGCGGAGAAATGAGTTGTGTAATTGAAAAATCTAGACAGTGCTTTCAGGGCAATTTGAGAATAAAGCTTGACAGGATTTACTCCAGGCAAGTGTAAGCATTAATGATAGTAGTAGCAATAGCTGAAGTTTATTTCCTGCCCACAATGTGCTCGCTGTTGTCTACCTACCTGTCGCTGTTATAGCGTACATTTTTCACAACAACCTAAACGGGCGATTAATGTTCTAATTGGCCTCCTTTTGCAGGGGAGGCAACTGAAGTACAGAGAAATAAATGAACTTGACTGATATTACATGGCGGTGGAGCCAGGCCTTGAACACTGGTCTATCTGACTCAAGTTGGGGCTCTTAACTACAAGACTGCCATCCTTTATTATTCTGATTATGTATAAATAATCAGTAACAGTTGCTCATTAGCGTTGTGTATCATGAGCCTCAGGCAGTTTTGAATACACAGCTGCTGGACTGCTTTGATAGATATTGGTAGTTGCCAGTGGTTGTGGGTGGGTAGGGTTTAGCTTCTTCCAGATGAAATTCTACCACACATGCAGATGTTTATTGGCAGGCAGGTACAGAACAGTCACGCAACCTGATCTGAGGCTTCATTAAGTCCCAGCTCTTTGCCCTTCTTGGTACACTGACATGGACCTTGCACGTTCACCTGCATCACTAGACGCAGCTGTATTCTAGTGTGCAGGACCTACCAAGGCTGCCAAGCTCGCAGGACCACATGGATGGATCACAGCCATGGTGCCATTCCCGGTTGCACATTCACTCTCCAGTGGTGGTCGAGCCAGTTCATGTAAGGGCATGAATGCCCTGGCCAAGGTATTTCCAGCCAGATCGTATTAATCACTGAGACTTTCCCCAGTGAAAGCCCATTTCTAATGTCTGTTAGGTTAGTTTTAAGTCTCGAATGCCACCAGGAACTATCCATGGTCAAAGACACATAAAGCTTGATGTTAAAGCAGTGAAAACCTTTTATTCTGTAGCCACTGACAGTGGGGAAAAGAGCTGAGCTCTATTCCCATTTGCCCAGAGTTTTCAAGGGGAAATGAGGGAGTAGGGAGGAGTGAGTGGGGCCCAGTAGAGTTAGGGAAGTGAAAAGTTACAGGCGTGGTTAGTGTCCTTGTGATTAGGCCAGCTGTGTCTGCTAGTTGGCAAGTTAAGATTGTCCTTCCACTGAGACTGTCCTTTTTGATGATTACTTTTCCAAGGAATGGCATGTGGGTCCTTGAGGAAGACACTCCAGAGTCGTAGGAAATACATATACATCTCAAAGGGACAGGAAGAATTCATAATTGTAAGCCCTCTTTGGTAAATGCTCTAAGAAAGGGAGGCCAGGGCATATCTCAGGTGTTGGCTAGGGTTTGTGCAGAGTTGCTTTGTGTCAAGATTTCTTGGGAGTTTTCACCATTTCTCACCATGACTATGTTGGTTAACAAAACCGGGGTTCATCGGAGTTAGAGGTCACCAAAGCCCACGCAGGAGACTTAGAGTGTGGCTTCTGAGGAAGTGTTAGCTGTCATCAGGGGATCTGATCACCTCCAGACTGGAGCTTAAAACACACACACACACGCACGCAGTCCATGAAGACCTGTACAAAAAGTAAATAAGCTCAAGAAGCATTTCCTTAGTAATGATCTTCCCCTGGCTTTGAAAGTTCTTTCTGAACATGCACTTAGATCTGCGCAAAGCACATACTGCTTGGAATCTGATGGACAGGAATTGTTTCCTGGTTACTGCATGTATGGGCTTCCTCTCTCCCCCTAGACAGAGCTCATACTATGACCTCGCTGAACCCCCTGTTGAGTGCTTTTGGTTACAAAACTCTTTCTCCCTACAGCTCTTTGTTTATGGTGATTGGAAATGTTAGGTCCTCGTGATATCATGTGATGCTTCCACCCTTGGAAGGGATCCAGGCACAAAAGTTTATTCTATCCATGACTGGTGTGTTTTTGAACTTTTGGGGGGTATTTGTGAAACGGGGGAAAACATCACACTTATCACCCAGAGAACCATATTTTGATATTTTAAAGTCCAGCCACCCATATTTAGTATATATGATTTTACTTCGCAAAATTAGGGTTATGCTGTAGGTGCTGTATTTTGTCCTACTCTTTTTGTGGAATTATTGGGTGATCAAGGGAGTTTTTGTTCTTTTGGTTTTTTTTTTTTTTTTTAACTAATCTCTTCTCCCAATGTGGGGCTCAACTCACAACCCCAAGATCAAGAATTGCAGGTGCTACTGGCTGGGTCAGCCAGGTGCCCCTTGGTCAGGGAAGTTTTGAACAGACACAAGCCACTCCTTTGCAGCCATTAATGTTTTTTGGGCTGACATTCAGGTGTAGATATTCTTCAGCCTTCAAACATGATGACTTCTCCAGAGGTGTTAAATAAAGTTGAATGAGTGAAAGGTACTTAATAAGCATAAGTTAATAGGTTTGTGTGCTTTTCTATTTCTAAAAGATCAAAAATAATGAAGAAAATCTGAATTACACCCCCTTTCGATGCCATCATTGACAATATATTTCAGTCATTTCTAACATTTTCTTTAACTTTGATCTTTCTCCTTACCTTTATTTGTATAGCTACTACCTATCTAGATGGTGTTTGAGTCATTATTTTCCTGCTGTATGAAGGTGCTCATCTCTGTTTCAGTTACATTAAGTCTGAGTCCTGTCTTCTTATCAGTAGTATCAGCACTTTTACTTTTCTGTTCATTTTTGTACAATGCAGGCAGAATGCACTGAAGTGCCCACCTAGTTGCTCCCCCACACTGACAAAGGGTGGTGATTGGCTGGTGTGGAACTGTTGGCTCATATTCCTCACTGGTGAGCTGATACAGAAAGAGCGTTCGGAGATGTGTAGTCAGGCAAGTTGAGGTTGTTGGGGAGATAAGTCTGTCACATATCTTATGTGTGAGAGAATGAGGGTGGCCATGTTGGCTGGAGAGTTAGCGTAAGGGTTGTTCACCCAGATTTGTTTTCTTGGGTTGCTTTATAGCTGACCTGGGCGAGCTGACAAATAGCTTTGGGTAGAACTAAACACTGACAGTTCCATTTTATCTTCTTTTTTTAAAAGATTTTATTTATTTATTTGAGAGAGAGAATGAGAGAGAGAGAGTACATGAGAAGGGGGAGGGTCAGAGGGAGAAGTAGACTCCCTGCTGAGCAGGGAACCCAATGCGGGATTCGATCCCGGGACTCCAGGATCATGACCTGAGCCGAAGGCAGTCGCTTAACCAACTGAGCCACCCAGGTGCCCCCATTTTATCTTTTGAATTGTTTTCAGTGCCTGTAATTATAACTATAACATAACTATTGTTCAAGAAAAAAATTTAACTGAGTAAATTCTAAAGATCTAATTGGCTTTATTAATTAATTCATGAACCCGGCAGCATCCCATCTAGCAAGTAGAATGGTTTTTAAAGGTAGAGCGGGAGGGGTACCTGGGTGGCTCAGTCGGTTAAACGTCTGCCTTCGGCTCAGGTCATTTTCCCAGGGTCCTGGGATCGAGCCCCACATCAGGCTCCCCGCTCCTAGGGGAGCCTGCTTCTCCCCCTGCCTGCCACCCCCCCGCCTGCACGCTCTCTCTCTCTTTCTGTCAAATAAATAAATAAAATCTTTTAAAAAATTAAAAAAAAATTAAAAATAAAGGTCGAGGGGGTGGAAAAGGAATGGTTTTTAAAGGTAGAGAAGGGTGGAAAAAGAAATTATTAGCAAAGAATTCATTGTTTTAGGCAAGGTCGCCCTCTTAGGGGAGGAGAATGGATGTATCCGTACATTTCCCGGTGCTGACAGGGATATTCCATGGCAGCTGGTTAAAGGTTACATTTTTGGAGGGTTGAAACTGCAGTTAGGTTAGGTAATAGGTCTTCATTTACTGATTTGGGGTCTTAACCTAAGTGGCACCATTTTGGGTGTGTGGTTTTCTTTTTAACACTGTAACGATCCTGTGTTCTGTGTGTCCAGTCAAGCAGCACTGTTAGTGAAGTTTCGTTACATTTTGTTGTTGTCAGTTGAATTTAAGGTTGACATTGGATCCTGAGAGCAATATTGATCAAGTTACTAATCGGTGATTATCTTTAATGATCAGGTTTTCCAAGTAGTCTAAAGTGAACCTTTGCAAGATTTTTGAACATAATGTGGGAGTCAGTGTGGTGTGTGTAAGGAAATTCAAATATCAAATAATGGATTGATTTGGTTACATAAAACATCTGTTTGAATTTTATTCTATTTTTTTTTTTTTAAGATTTATTTATTTATTTATTTGACAGAGAGAGAGAGAGAGACAGCGAGAGAGGGAACACAAGCAGGGGGAGTGGGAGAGGGAGAAGCAGGCTTCCCGCCGAGCACTGAATCTGATGCGAGACTCGATCCCAGGGCCCTGGGACCATGACCTGAGCCGAAGGCAGACGCTTAACGACTGAGCCACCCAGGCGCCCATCTGTTTGAATTTTAAAGGAAACAGGATTTTACTTTGGCTTTTCTTCTGTAGTTTTCCTTCTGAGATTAAAGCTGAGCTGATGTTTAAGGAAAGCAGCTGTTACGGAAAAAGTTTGAGTGGATTTTCATCACAAATTTTGAAACAACTTGCAGGTTTGAAGTAAGGTTGCAGTATACAGTGATTAAACAGCATTCTTCCCCCTCATGAAAACTGTCTAGTCAAAACAAAAGTAGGAAAAACACATGCACACAACCCCTTAAATCTTATTTATGCAGAGATAACCAGGAGAGCTGGAGAATCAGACTTCTGTTTGTTTAAGTATTGTTTTTATAAACTGGCCAACTACACTTTGAAACAAAGCCCACAAGGTCTTCATAGGATTTATTTTCCAGTTTTTTGTTCTTGCATTATATCTCAGTAATTTCACAGAGGGCTGAGTCTCCTAATGCTCTGATCCTTAGTGTATGTGGTTCACCAAAACAAGGAGGAATTCAGCCTTTTGTTGCTGACTCCATGCTTACTGAACTCCTCCAGTGGTATTCTGAGAAACAATGGCAGTATTTTGTAACCATAGCAACGAAAAATGTTCTCTGTAATAGGATTCTTTATCAGTATGAATTTTCCTCAGCTTTGGTAGCATTATTCCTGTTAAATAACAAAAGATCCAACCAAGTAAAATTTAAGGACCTAATTGGCTTTACTAATCGATTCATGAATGGGCAGCATTCCATCTAGTAAGTAGAAGGGAGCTTCACAGGTCTACAGAAAAGGAAGGGTTTTCTTTTCCTTTTTTTTTTTTTTTTTTTTTAAGATTTTATTTATTTGAGAGAGAGCGAGAGTCTCAAGCAGTCTGTATGCTGAGCGCTGAGCCCACGCAGGGCTCAATCCCACGTCCCCGAGACCAGGATCTGAGCGGAAACCAAGAGTTGGACACCCAGCCGACTGTACCTCCTAGGCACCCCAAAAGGGAAGGGTTTTCAGAAGTAGGACGGAGAGAGCAAAAGGAAATTTTGGTACAGAATCCATTGTTTTAGGCAACGTTGCCTTCCTAAGGGGAGCAGAAGGGGAAGGAGTCTATCAGTAAACTTTATAGTGCTGACCAGGAAATTCTGTGTTGACTAGCTAAAAGTTATATTTTCAGGGGTTGAAACTGCAGTTCAGTTCACCTAAGAGACACCATTTGGGGCCTGTGGTTTTCTTTTTAACATTCCTAAGGACACTGGCGACTTCTTTGCTGTTTGGGGGGTGGGGGGGGGAAAGCTTACAACCCCTAAAGCAATATGTCAGTTGATAAATATTCACTGGGTACCTAGAATGATATTAGTTCAAGGCGTTAACTAGGTCTACTTTCATGCTTGGGAGCAACTAGTGAAGTGATGCTGAATTTTCTTAGTATAAGATCTCTCCTGGGCAGAACTTCTTCAGAGACCTGGATTGAGGTTGGTGTATCTCAGCTTTGGAGCTTTTATGCCTGTGAAAGGGGAGGAAGCAGCGGGTTCACTGGGGGGACACTTCCTTAGGAGTAAATGAACCAACCCAGGGGAGCAGGTGGGGAGCTGGGTCCTCAGGAATGGGCTCTGGTGGTTTCTGTACAGCCCTGTGGTTACATAGTGTTTCATCCGAGAGGGTTCTTGCCATTTTTCAGCTTCTCAAAGGAATCTTATGACCTCAAAAAAACCTCACGTAGAACGATAAGGGAAAGACCAACAGTGGAGATCTTTCCATTTAACAGACAGGCTTTCGGGGCGCCTGGCTGGGTCAGTCAGTGGAGCATGCAACTCTTGATCTCGGGGTTGTAAATTCGAGCCCCAGGTTGGGTGTAGAGATTACTTAAAAATAAAATCTGAAAGCAAAACAAAAAACCAAACCCCAAACTTTAAAAGGCAGACATTCCTGTAGCAAACATAGAAAGAGAATAAAGCAGTGGAGGGTACAGCTTGCCTGGAAAGGAAAGAGCATGGGGGTCTGGGGTGGGAGAGGTTTGGACTTTGTCAGATGACACCCTACACCCTAGAAGTTCTTAAGGGACAGTCCAAGATTCCTGGGGGTTTTGGCAGCCTTGGTTTCCAAGGAGCAGAAGCTATGGCACTGTGGGTTAGAGACTACTGGGGAGCTAAGGAACTGATCTTTTAAGCTAAGGTTATGATCTTTTAAGACCCATGGCAATGGAGGGGAGATCAGTAGCTAGATGTGGGAGATGTGGGATTTCAGTGGAGAGTGGTTTGGGGTGTTAAAAAACAAAATTCTACTGAGTAAAATGGAAGATCTAATTGGCCTTATTAAATGGTTCTTGAATTGGGGGGCGCCTGGCTGGCTCAGTCAGTGGAACATGTGATTCTTGATTTCAGGGTTGTGGGTTCAGGTCCCACGTTGGGTGTAGAGATTACTTAAAAATAAAAAAAATTTTTTTTTTTCAAAAAAACCCAATTCATGAATTGGGCAGCATCCCATCTAGCAAATAGAAAGGAGCTTCAAGAAGTTTTAGGAAATGGGGAGGTTTTTATAGGAAGGAGAGTGGGGCAAGGAAGTTATTAGCAAAAAAAAAAAGGAAAAAGAAAGGATTGTTTTAGGCAAGGTCACTTTCCCTTAGTGGGAAGAGCAGGGAGTCTTTTTTTTTTTTTTTTTTTAAAGATTTTATTTATTTATTTGACAGAGAGAGACACAGCAAGAGAGGGAACACAAGCAGGGGGAGTGGAAGAGGGAGAAGCAGGCTTCCTGCGGAGCAGAGAGCCCGATGTGGGGCTCAGTTCCAGGACTCTGGGATTGTGACCTGAGCCAAAGGCAGACGCTTAACGACTGAGCCACCCAGGCGCCCCAGGGAGTCTTTTTTTTTAAGATTTTATTTATTTATTTGAGAGAGAGAGTGAGCGAGAGAGAGCACAAGCAGGGGGAGTGGCAGGCAGAGGGTGAAGCAGGGTCCCTACCAAGCAAGGAGCCCGATGAGGGACTCGATCCCAGGACCCTGGGATCATGACCCCAGTCAAAGACAGACGCTTAACTGACTGAGTCACCCAGGCTTCCCGAGCAGGGGGTCTTAACATGCAGATTTTACAGATGTTAAATGGTTAAGAAGGGGGGCACCTGGGTGGCTCAGTCAGTTAGGCCTCTGCCTTCGGCTCTGGTCATGATCTCAGGGCCCTCATTGGACTCCCTGCTCAGTGGGGAGCCTGCTTCTCCCTCTCTCCGCAGCTCCCCCTGCTTGTGCTTTCTCTCTCTCTCAGATAAATAGATAAAATCTTTAAAAAAAAAAATGGTTAAGAAGAAATACATAAATACTATGAAAAGTTTGGCACTTTATTTTGAAAAGGTCTGAAATTTGCTTGTGGAAATGGGTGTTGGAAGAGTTGCAGCTTATGAGTTACTGTGAAGTCGTGGAAGGAAGTTATCTGAAATTGGATGGAAAGGTGTAACACCACGTGTGTTTTTGGAAGTTCGTAAGTGCTGGTTGAACTGAGTTGTGTGCATTTCATGTATTCCTGTGCAGCTCAGTACAGCTGCGTATGTATACTCTTCTACCTTCAGTGACTATCTCTCCCAGACAAAATTACGCATCCTATTATGTTCAAATTGTTCTCTAACATGGCAGGGGAGAAAAAAGTTTTCTTTGACTCTCCTAGCATCTCTGGCGGACACAGACAGATTAACAGGAGAAAACCATACACATTTATTGAATGTAAGGTTTATGTGACTTGGGAGCCCTATAAGAAATGGTGAAACCTACTTGCTTTTATATTAGGTTGAACAAAGAGAGGCAGTTGTGTGGAAAAGTGATTTAACTTTATGGGGATACTTACTAGAAAGATAAGAATTATTTTAATAAGGTCTGTTTTAATAGGATACTCTCCATCTCAACTTCTGGTCTTTCATAAGAATGTCTTCCTCCTGGTACAGGGAGGGCACCTTTCTTATGGGAATTTATCTCCTCTTTTCAGGAAGAAAAAGGAAGGTCAGAGCACCCTTCTTGAACCTGCTGTTTCTCAAGTGCCTTTAACTCAAAACACTCTATGCCAAAGTATCATATTTTAGGGTGACATGCTCTGAATTCTTAATATCAGTCCTGTTGGGGGGCACCTGGGGGGCTCAGTCGGTTGAGCATCCGACTCGTAGTTTCAGCTCAGGTTATGATTTTCATGGTTGTGGGATCGAGTCCCATGTCAGGCTCTGTGCTCAGTGCAGAATCTGCTTCAGATTCTTTCTCCCTCTCCCTCTGCCCCTGCCTGCTCACTCGAGTGCTCGCTCTCTCTCAAATAAATAAATAAAATCTTAAAAAAATATATCAATTCTGTTCGAACAAATTTGTGGGGTTTTTTGTTTTTTGTTTTTTTTTTAAAGATTTTATTTATTTATCTGAGAGAGAGAATGGGAGAGAGAGAGCCTGAGAGGGGGGAGGGTCAGAGGGAGAAGCAGACTCCCCGCTGAGCGGGGAGCCTGATGCAGGACTCGATCCTGGGACTCCAGGATCACAACCTGAGCTAAAGGCAGTTGCTTAACCAACTGAGCCACCCAGGCGCCCCAAATTTGTGTTTTTAAAGCAAGTATAGCAGGACGGACTATAGGATGAATAGCTCAGAAGCACTGGATGTTGGCGACCTTCTTCACTAAGGCTGACCAACAAGTTCACACTCCTGTTAGCTGCATGAGGGAGAAGCTGACCCTCCTGCCTCCCTTTGGATCAGCTCCCAGAAAGCTGATGCTTGAAGTGGCTGGAAGGGTCTTCTGCTCGTCCTACCCAATTGTGCTGAGATTTCTTGTACTATAATAAGCAAATACAGAGACAGGAACTTCCTATCTTTGGAAGCAACTCTTCTTCATTTTTGGGAGCTCTGGTTTAATTCTTCCTGTGGGCCTCCCAAGGCTGAAATGACCCGCCAGCTAGGATCTTGGAGAGGGAGGTGACAGTTTTGTATAATAGTCAGAAGAGGCAGGTGGTGTTGAAGGTGGGCATACGCTGTGGCTCCCGGGCCAGAAGAGGCCCACAGTTGGGTTGATCCTGCTGGTTGTGGGAACCCCAGCATCCACCCAAACCATAAACTGTAAATTAGGACATGCTAACAAAGGGGAATTGGACCTCTGGCTATGAGAAATTTTAGTTGGAAGCCAAAATATTTGGAACTCTTAGCACACACAGATAGTTTTTAAGGGTAATGGTCAGGCAGTTTGAAATGAGAACCATCTTGGGAAGTGTTTGGTTGGCGGCAAGCCACCTAAAGTCTCACTCCTGACTTTCTGATGGGAGTGATATCTGTCACTCCTGGTCATTGGGTTACTGTTTTGGGATGGCCTGTGGCCTGTGAGAATCTGGGAAGTCACAGGTGACTGCTGGATCTAGAAGGATCCTTAAGGGAGTGACACGCCCACCCTCTCACATCACTGAAGAGGAGAGAGGCCCCCAGAGCTCAGGTCCTCTTCCAAGGCAACAGCACATCAGGGCCCAGGGCCTGCCACCTTGCTCCCCTGGCCTTGGCCATGCTCAGTGCCCAGTACACAGTTCTTAAATGACAAGAGAGTGAATGGGTGGCTTTTTATTTATTTATTTATTTATTTATTTATTTATTTATTTTTATCCTGAAGATGTCTATTGTCTTTGCAGAGCAGTTCGACAAAGAACTCATGGCTATAGATTTTAAACATCTTACGGTTGATGTCCCATATTGGTTTTTGAGACCATGTTTTGCTGTAATAAGATCAGTGTACACCTTTTGTCCTCTCTCTTCCTTTAAACTCCCAAATAATCATTTACCTTTTTTTTCCCCAGAAAGTTTTGCTCTGTCCATGGATTATGGGATTTAACAGAAAGCAATTTTTAAGAATGTGCTTTCCTACCAAGTGATGTCATTTGTGAAAGTTGCAGGTTGCTGAATAAGAGGTATTAGGCCATTTAGAAAGAGCTGGTTAACCAGGGAGCCGCTCTATGCAAATTATTATGCCGAGCAGTAGCTTCTGGTTGCAGGCTTTGAAAAGCATGCAGCAGTAAATTATTTCCTTATGACGCGGGGGTGGGGGGGGTGGGGGGTAGCTCTGAGGGTTGTCACGGGATTGCCTTTTCTTGGAGGCAAGAGGTCCAGCAGAGCTGAGTCTCTGACTTCTTTTTCCTGCTGTGGTATGGCAGGAAGAAAGCAGGGCTTGGAGTTCTGGAGAAGAGGCTAATTAATGCTCATTGCATTTGCCCTTCATTATGGAGAGTCTGAGGGTATTCCCAGATTATTTGGGAGATGCCCCTTCTCTCTTCCAGTCAGCATTATTCTTCCATTCCCTCTTCCTGATGTTTCTAAGATTTAGAGAATAATAAAAATTAGTACTGTAAGTAAAGTCAGGAGCTCCTGATCACAAATTATCTGTTCTATAAGGCTATTATTAGAAGGGATAAAGAAAAAAGCTATGGACTTGTTAAGTGAGCTGTAGCATTTGGAAGGACTGATGTGAGCTAGTGGGTCCCAGGGCAGTGCTGTTGGTATTTTGGGTGCCACAATTCTTGCTCTTGAGGGACTCTTAGGCAGAGCCCATAAACCCCAGATGTTAGTAGCACTTACCAGCCTTTGTGAAAACACTGCCCCCACCGTTATGACCTGTGACCCACACAGCCGCAGGGAGATGGGATGCTGCCCAGGTAAGAACCACTGAGTGCTTTGGGCTTGATAATTTTTTCATACAGTTTATAGAGTTCTTGCAAAACAGACTGAATCCTACTTCCAGGGTGTCACAGCTATAGAGATGAAAAAGGACACAAGCAAAGTAGATGATTCTACTGCAGCACCCCCTTGACATATATGAGATACAGTATATACAATACGAGATACAATAAAAACTTGATATAACCACACAGGTTGTACTTTGGATGTGGTTTACTTTAAATGTTGCTCAGAAATATTGCATTAAGATTTAGTGCTCTAGATAAGCCAGTTAAATGAACTTATGTTTGATAGGAAAAGGAAAAGCATACTTTATAGTGAGAGAATTCATCTAGACCTATTTCTGGTGTGCATTTTAGGCTGTTTTGTTGATTGTCTAGAGGCGGTATAGTTCGGTAGTCAAGAGCCGATTCTGATGATGGGCAGCTTGAATTTAGGTGCAGTCTCTGGCCCGTACCGGTGGCGTGCTTTTCCTCTGTCCTTAGTTTACTTACCTGTGATATGGGGTAATCACTAGTATCTTCGTAGGATTTTGCACTTGGAACAGTAGCTGGCCCAGAATATGCGTTCATAAATGTTCCCTGTTATGGGATGGACTGGCAGTTTTTGTTGGGGTAACAGTACCAAAATTTTAAGATGTAAGTAAGTGTCTTTTGAGATTTGATCCATGCCCTTTACATCAGAATAAATAATGTGTAGCTCTAATATTTAACCATATTAAAATGGGTTAAAAGGGGTCCATAAAAAATATTAAGAGGAAAGATTAGTGAACTTTTAAAATAATAATCTTGGAATGGCTAAGGTTTTTCTAATTGTGATGGAAGATATATAAAACAAATTGATGAATTTGACTATATAAAAATGAGGAACTTGTCCAGAGCAAAATATAAACAAAAGGCAAACACAAATGATACAGTGATTCATAGGATAAAGATATATTTTCCTTAGTGTACCAAAAGAGTTTTTATAAATCAATGGAAAAGACACACAATAGAAAAATGGACAAAGGTTAGGGATAGATACTTTAGGGGGAAAAAAAATGCAAATTGCCGGGGCGCCTGGGTGGCTCAGTCGGTTAAGCGGCTGCCTTCAGCTCAGGTCATGATCCTGGGGTCCTGGGATCGAGCCCCACGTCCGGCTCCCTGCTCAGTGGAGAGCCTGCTTCTCCCTCTCCCTCTGCCTACTTGTACTCTCTATCTCTCTGTCAAATAAATAAATAAAATCTTTAAAAAAAAAAAGCAAATTGCCAGTAAATATGTGAAAAGATGCTCAGTCTTACTCATAATTTAAAGATACAATTAAAAAATGGAGATTTTTTTCACTAATCAGATTAACAGTTAAAAAGTATAATACCCATAATGTATGGTGATTAACATAACATAAAAAAAAAAAGTATAATACCCAGGGGCTCCTGGGTGGCCCAGTCGGTTAAGTGTCTGCCTTAGGCTCAGGTCATGATCTCAGAGTCCTGGGATCGAGTCCTGCATCGGGCTCCCCGCTCAGTGTGGAGCCTGCTTCTCCCTCTCCCCCTCCCCCTCCCCCTGTTCGTGTGTGCTCTCTCTCTCTCAAAAAAGTATAACACCCAGAGTTGACAAGGTGATAGAAAAACCAACCTTTGTGGGTTCATGTTTATTCACCTCTGAAGGAATAAACTGTGCTGTTTTTTGTATTGGAAGTAAATGCGGAACATCTTAAGTCATCATTGGTAGTGAAAACTAATTTAAAATAAAAGTGTATTAGTCTTCCATACAGTGGAATATTAGGTTGCCACTAAAAAATGAGGTAAATTTGTGCAGAGAGGGAGAGATGTCCAAGATGTGTTGTTAAATAGGGATTAAAGAAAAGTATGTATATGATGAACCCAATGAATATGATTTTCAAAAGGAATAGGCACATGTGTATTTATGTATGTCAATGCTTGTAAATGCATAAAGATTTCTGAGAGCTTTTAAGATATATTGTCATATATATGGAAACTGTCATATATAGAAGACTATATACGGTCATATAGAAGATATATGTAGAGACTGTCATAAGTGGTTACTGCATTGGAGTAAGAAAGGGAGGTTGGGTGGTAGGGAATAATGGAGGGAGCATTTGTTTCTCATTTGACATCTTGCTGTGCTGTTTGAATTTATCATGAGCATGTCTTGGTTGCTTTTAAAATTTTCAATCTTAGGCTTTAGCAAACCTAAATATGTGAATTTTGACATGTATGATTGCATTTTCTGCCACTGTTTTCATTCTCGATGCTACTCCTGCCCCTCAGGGAGATGATGGTAGTGGCGGTGTGTGTGTTATATATTTAGGAAATGGGTTTAGACATAAGAGATTTAACCCATGTTTGCATTAAGACAGGAAACTGAGATGATTGTTTTGGCTGCACAACTGGTACAGATATGTGGTGTATCTGCATTATTCATCATTTGCATATGTAAATACTTCTTTTTCATAACTCAAGTGCACTGAGGTGAATAGAACTGGAAAAATAAGAATATGCCACCCATAAAAGTGGGTGCCAAGATTACGGTTAAACTGTCAAATTAGATTTTGTAAGGGTCTCCAGCTGGCTGTGGATTATTAGGAGACATATGAAAGGGCTGCTTTGGTATAATATGACAAGAAAATTGTTGGAGAAATGGGAGCCCTGGTACCAAGATTCAGCCATCCCCAGTGTGCAGTCTCTTAAGAAAACTGAATGTGGAAAGATCCATGAAAAACTTCATGTAAACTTTACAAAGCATTTTATAGCTGACCAATAAGTTAAACACATGAAACGATTTCAGCTTCTAAGTGCTAGGAATTTGTCCTTGGGGGACACTTGATTCCTGTTTAAATTAACAGGTGTTCAAAAAAACCTCATAGTTTCCTTTTTTGTTCTTAACATGGAGTTGGAGAAATGCCTAAGCTTTTACTTTTCTGTTGAGAAATAGCCAACTTTTTAAAAAATCATGATTTGAGGTTTTCCTTTTTTTTTTCTTTTTTTTTTTTACACTTCCCCATTTCTTTAAAAAGGACTTTATTAGGTTATTTTTTAATTAAAGAAATTCTTTATAAAAATTAGAAGAGTTTTATTAAGATACAGTTCACATACTATACAGCTCACGCATTTCAACTCTATGATTCTGTGGTTTTTAGGATAGTCCCAGAGTTGTGCAACCCTAAGTTTAGGACATTTTGTCACCTTCCATGGCCATTAGCAGCCATTCCAACTTTTTCCCCAAATGTCTTCAGAGCCCCAGCAAGGGCTAACCTACTTGCTGACTTGGTGGATTTGCCTCTTCTGCAAGTTTCATATGAATAGAATCATATAGTATGTGGTCTTTTGACTGGCTTCTCTCACAGGGTGTGTGTTCAGAATTCATCCACGTTGTAGCATGTACCAGTAATTCATTCTTTTTTATGGAATATCCCACATCTTACTCATCTTTGTGTTAGTTGATGGTTGTTTGGGGTTGGTTCTACTTTTTGCCTTTTAATAATGCTTTTATCACCATCTGTGTACAAGTTTTTGTGTGCATATGTTTTCATATATATCTAGGAGTGGAACTGCTGGATCATATGGTAACTGTGTTTAACATTTTGAGGAACTGCCAACTCATTTTCCAAAGAGGCTGCTGCATCTTACTGTCCCACCAGCACTGCGTGAGGGCTCTTGATTTCTTCACATCCTCACCAACTCTCGTTATTGTCTTTTTTTAATTTTATTTTTTATTTTTTTAAAAGATTTTATTTATTTATTTGACAGGGAGAGACATAGTGAGAGAGGGAACACAAGCAGGGGGAGTGGGAGAGGGAGAAGCAGGCTTCCCGCAGAGCAGGGAGCCCGATGCGGGGCTCGATCCCAGGACCCTGGGGTGGTCATGACCCGAGCCAAAGGCAGAGGCTTAATGACTGAGCCACCCAGGCACCCTTTTTTTTTTTTTTTTTTTTTTAATTACAGCCATCCAAGTGGGTGTGAAGTGGTATCTCATTTTGGTTTTGACTTGCATTTTCCTAATGACTGATAATGTTGAACATCTTTTCAGGTGCTTATTAACCACTTCTATATCTTCTTTTTTTTTTTTTAAGGTTTTATTTATTTATTTGTCAAAGAGGGAGAGAGAGAGAGAGCACAAGCAGGGGAAGTGGCAGGGAGAGGGAGAAGCAGGCTTCCCGCGGAGCAGGGAGCCCAACGCGGGGCTCGATCCCAGGACCCTGGGATCATGACCTGAGCCGAAGGCAGACATTTAACCGACTGAGCCACCTAGGCACCCCCATTTCTATATCTTCTTTGGAGAATGTTCAGATCCTTTGCCCATTTCTTAGATTTTATTTATTTATTTGAGAGAGTGTGTGTGAGCCGGGGGAAGGGCAGAAGGAGAGGGAGAGAGAATCTCAAGCAGACTCCACGCTGGGCGCAGAGCCCAACACAGGACTCGATCTCATGGCCCTGAGATCATGACCTGAGCCGAAATGAAGAGTCAGTCACTTAACTGACTGCGACACACAGGTGCCCCTGCCCATTTCTAAATTGGGTGGTTTTTTTTTTTTTTTAAGATTTTATTTATTTGACAGAGACAGACATAGTGAGAGAGGGAACACAAGCAGGGCGAGTGGGAGAGGGAGAAGCAGGCTTCCCACCGAGCAGGGAGCCCGATGCGGGGCTCGATCCCAGGACCCCGGGATCATGACCTGAGCCAAAGGCAGACGCTTAACGACTGAGCCACCCAGGCGCCCTGGGTGGTTTTTTATTACTGAATTTTATTTTGTTTGTTCATTTATTTATTTATTTAATTTTAAAGATTTATTTATTTTAGAGAGAGAGAGCATGAGCAGGAGGGGCACAGGGAGAGGGAAAGAGAATCTGAAGTAGACTCTGCGCTGAGCACAGAGCCGGGCACCCGGCTCAATCTCACAACCCTGAGATCATAACCTGAGCCAAAATCAAGAGTTGGCGCTTAACCAACTGTGCCACCCATGCACCCCTATTACTGTATTTTAAAAGTTCTTCATATATTCTAGATATTCTATCATATATTCTAGATATGATAGCTAGATATTCTAGATATCCGTATAAGATAGGTGATTGCAGATATTTTCTCTTATTCTGTGAGTTGTCTTTTCACTTTCTTAATGGTATCATTTGAAGCATAAAAGCTTTTAATCTTTTTTTTTTTTAAAGATTTTATTTATTTGACAGAGAGAGACACAGCCAGAGAGGGAACACAAGCAGGATGAGTGGGAGAGGGAGAAGCAGGCTTCCCGTGGAGCAGGGAGCCCGATGCGGGGCTCGATCCCAGGACCCTGGGATCATGACCCGAACTGAAGGCAGACGCTTAACGACTGAGCCACCCAGGCGCCCCATAAAAGCTTTTAATCTTGATGTAGTTCACTTTATCTATTTTTCTTTTATTGCTTATGCTTTTGGTTTTGTATCTAAGAAATTTTTGCCTAACCCAAGGTCATGAAGATTTAGTGCTGTGTTTTCTTCTAACAGTTTCATAGTTCTTGCTCCTACATTTAGGTCTTTGATCCATTTTGAATTAATTTTTATGTATGGTATAAGAAAGGGGTCCAACTTCATTCTTTTGCGTTTGGATATCCGGTTCCAACACCATTTTTTGAAAATACTGCTCTTTCTCCCTTAAATTATCTTGGCCCACTTGTCAAAAATTAATTGGACTGTAAATGTTAGGATTTATTTCTGGGCTCTCAATTCTTAATTTCTAAAAATTGACAGGGGAGCCTGGGTGGCTTAGTTGGTTAAGCGTCTGCCTTTGGCTCAGGTCATGATCCCAGGGTCCTGGGATCGAGTCCCGCATTGGGCTCCCTGCTCAGCGGGGAGTCTGCTTCTCCCTCTCCCTCTGCCTGCTGCTCCCCCTGCTTGTGCGTGCTCTCTCTCTCTCTGTCAAATAAATAAATAAATACACTTAAAAAAAATAAAAATTGACTATACATTGGATGAGTTATTCATCTGGAATATAGACACTGTGGGACAGTCAGTCAGTGGGCAGGAAATTGCAGTTTGGTGACTGGTGACTAGTCATTCTTAGCTGGTTGACTCATCTCTGTGTGATCATGAGATTAAATATTATAGAGGTTTAATTATAAGTAACACAGGGCTGTGGTAGATGTTGTTAGAGGCACGAGAGATGATTTTGTTTGTACAAATCACAGAATATAAATACTGTAGCAGTAGAAACTGGAGCCATCCATAGATCACAGTTAAACCCCTCCTTGGTAGTGGAGTTGTCAGGACTAAAGTGCACTTCCTTGCCATATGGAGCGGTAGCTGGTTCTTTATTTAATATTTTCATTTATCAAGCAATAAGTAAATTGGAAAATGAATTTTGATTCAGTTTTCCAAAATTATTTTTTTGAGAGCTATTCCCTTTTTCCTTTTTATCTTATTTTTTTTTTTTTTTTAAAGTAATCTCTATGCCCAACATGGGACTCAGTCATGACTCGCATCAGAGTTGCAGGCTCCACTGACTGAGCCGGCCAGGTGCCCCCCTTTTTATCTTTTCTATATTGGCTTGGTGAGGTGGTTAAGAATGCTGATTTTTTTTTTTTTTAGTTGAAGAACGCTGCCTTTGAAGTCACACACCTGGGTTTGGCCCTAATCCTCGCCCCTAAGGAGCTGTGACCTTGGGTGACTTACTCTTGAGCCCAAGTGTGTCATTGCTCCCGTGGAGATAATAATAAAAGTAACTGCCTCATGGGTTGGCAGAAATTGTCCATATGTGCTAGAGTCCATCACAGCACTTGCAGCTGAGTGCTGCACAGATGGGTGTGGTTGCCTTTGTTCTTGTAATTTTTTGTTTTATTAAAGATTGATTTATTTGAGAGAGAGAGAGAGGGTGCGTGCAGGGGGGAGGGGCAGGAGAGGAGAGAATCCCAAGCAGATTCTATGCTGAGCGGGGAGCCCCACGCAGGGCTCGATCCCACGACCCTGAGGTCATGACCTGAGCTGAAACCAAGATTTGGACACTTAACTGACTGTGCTGGCCAGGCGCCCCTGTTGTAATTTTTTAGAGAGTTATAACCCTCCGCTCCCCGCCCCCTCCAAGCCCTCTTTGAAAAAAGTTGGCAAACCAGACTACAAAGGGGAATAGCTTTTCGGTCGGATGTGAGGTTTGGATGATGGGGCTGAGGGGGTGTAAGCTGTAAGTTCCTGGAGCAGACTGAGCTGCCAGGAGGAAGGGGGCCCTTGGGAGTTTCCTTGAGCATTGGGAAGCAAGCTGGCAACCAGGTTAAGTCTCCCTAAGCATCAGCTTTCAGGTGGAGTTTGAGGAAATGAGGTGATAGCTGCTTTGGAGTAACTAAGTTCACATCCCAGCCCCTGTGAGTCTCTGAGCTTCTTCCTTTTTGAGGGCACTAAGAATAATACTGGTCACTGATGTTGTAAGTGCTTTGAATACCTTTTCCATCTTAATAATCCCATGATGTGGGAACTACTAGTATTTGTTTTGTAAATGAGTAGTTAAGAAACCTCGTATTGAATGGAAGGAGCATTTGATCCAAGCTGCTATAGAACACGGATTTATGGGCCAGGCCCATGGGCTAGTAAATAAGCACTTTACATGGCTGATCTCCTGTAATCCTTACAGATGTTCATCATCATAACTTTGATATGGGGGAATTGTACTTTTGTATTGCTTCACTGGCTGAGATTTCGACCTACATTGCTCCTATAAGGGAAGCACGTTTCTGTTACTTGTTTGCTTTCACACTTTTGTAGTGTTGACTTAAAACTATGAATGTTTAATGTGGGGGGTTCAAATTCTTATTTCTGTTGATCATTTTTGAATTATTGGATAACTTCAAAATTGGTCGCAAAACTTTTTAAAGATTTTATTTATTTATTTGAGAGAGCTAGAGAGAGAGAGAGAGCACAATCAGGGGAGGGAGAGGGAGAAGCAGGATGCTGATCAGGAAGCCTGACTCAGAGCCCAATCCCAGGACCCCAGGATCATGACCTGAGCTGAAGGCAGACGCTTAACTGACTGAGCCACCCAGGTGCCCCAAAACTTTTGTTTTATACAGCCTGAAGGGGGTTAATTCCAAGATGTTAAATTAGCAAAATTTGCTTATATGGATGTAAAGTATTCAGGGGATATATATATATATATATATATATATATATATATATATATATATATATAGGACCTATGATTTTGGAAGGTGGTATTTTGAGGGAAAGGGAATTTTCTGAACTTACCACTGAATTTGCTTTAAGCCTAAGTATAATTTTTGTTTTCTGTCTTTTACTTTTGTATCTTCTTGTAATAGTTAACTTTGAAGAGTTTGGAATGATCTTTTTTATGTATCTTAGAAAATGTGGGAGGAATTTTAATATTAGCAATGGGAAACATGAACCATGGGACATTTTAGAAATGGACATTTTGTGCAGAATAAAAATGAATAACATGTAAGCAACTTTAAAAATGTTTACTGAATAGAATAGTTGAAAGAAGGTAGCTCATGGTCCGAGGAGATGTGGATTATGGGTGGGATTTTAGACTTGCTACAGGTGCCAAACTCGGTTTCACTCTGTTCTATGCTTAGTGTCTACATTTTTAACTGGAGCCCCAGTAATTGCTCAGAACTTCTAAACATCCTCCCTCTCTCTGTCTAGATCATAATCTTATCATGTGTGTATGTCAGCAGCTCTTGCCGGTTGCTTCATTTTAGAGACAGCACCGTTGAAGTCTCGGTCAGTTTTAGGGCCTAGCTGACTGAGTTCGCTTCTCAGGACCTTAGGAAGTAAGGAAAGTTACTTCCCTTTTATCCACCTCAGCTTTCCCATGTGTGAAAAAATGGAAGCGACCTTCTTTTTCTCCGTGTCTTTTGTTAAACAAATTCAACCAAGTAAATTTTGAAGATTTGGCTTCATTCATCCATTCCTGAATCTGGCAGCTTCACATTGAGCAAGTAGAAGGGAGCTCCATTTGGCTATAGAAAAGGAAAGGTTTCGGGGGGGGGGGGGGCAGGAAATTACTAGCAGAGAATCCATTGTTTTGGGCAAGGTTGCCTTCCTAAGGGGAGTGGAAGGGGTCTATCAGTAAACTTCCCAGTGCTGACCAGGAAATTCCATGTTGACTGGTTAAAGGATACATTTCTGGGGAGTTGACACTGTAGTTAGGTTAGGTATTAAGTCTTATTTGCTGACTTGGGGTGTTAACCTAAGTTGACACCATTTTGGGCCTGTGATTTTCTTTTGACACTTCTTATTTTGTCTTTCCAGCACCTTTTCAGAGTCCATATGGCTTATACAGTTTTTTCTGATTATAAAAGTAGTACATTTTCATGCCAAAAAATTCAGTGATTATTTTCTCGTTTGTGAAAAAATGGCAAAAATACCAATGAAAACGTGGCATAAATGAGTATTTAGCTCCCAGGGCTGTGAGGACGCCATGGCTGCGTCTGAGAGCAAGCCGCTGGGATGGTGCTCGGTGGGGCGGAGTGAGGAAGATGCGGCTGCGGTGGGCTCTTCTCACTGCCGCGGGCCTTGCGTGCCCGTGCCTGCTTTACAGTGTCTTCATGTTATCTGTCTCTGTGGGGGCAGGTGGAGGAAGCTTCCAAACAGTGTACTGTAAGTCTCCTGGAGATGTGGTGATCTCTCGAAACAGGTTTTGGAGTCCTGATGGTCTTTGCAATCAGAAAGTCCGGTTTCCTCATGCGTAGAATGGGGATCGCAGTACTTAACATCGCAGGGCTCTTTTGAAGATTAACTGAAAGCATGTCACGGAAGCACCTCAGTGCAGTGCCTTGATACAGAGGAAGGGTTTAAGAAATGGTAGGTAACTATTATTTATAATGAGTACTGAGTAGAAGGATCGTCCTGGTTGCCTAAGCCACTCTCATCTTTAATTATCAGTGTTTTGATAGCAGCACAGCCTGTAATTCTCAGCCTTGTTAAACTGTGGAACTTGCTGCGAAGTCTGACGCGTGGAAGTAGTGCCGGAGCGCTGGGGCTTTGTCTGTCCTTCTTGGCTTCACGTGCGCGCATGCGCGAACACACCGGTCTGTGCGGCTGCATCGTTCACCTGCCCATGGAGTAACCCTGTGCTCTCAAGGCAGTATCGAAGTGTCAGGGTTAGCACAACTGTCCCTTCTCGTGTGAGCAGTCTCCACTCTCTACCCTTATCCTTGCCTGGTGCTATGTTAGAAAGAACAAAAATGCGTTCTGCCCATCAGTGGGGTGGTTACCAGGATAGAATGCGAGGAAGTTTGCGAAGGCCCGATCCAAGTGTTACACTTTGATGGAAGTGTGAGAATGGAAGAGTGTAGCCTCAGCCAAGAGTTCAGCCCTCCTAAGTGAATGAAGTTAGGGTACAGGCCCCTGGAACATAGCACTCACACAGTTCTGATCCCATAATGAGCCTACCTGCCATTATAATCTTTAAAATGGAAAGAGAGGGGCTCTTGGCTAGCGCAGTCGGTAGAGCATGTGACTCTTGATCTCAGGGTTGTGAGTTCAAGCCCCACACTGGGCATAGAGCTTACTTTGGAAAAAAAATGGGAAGAGAAAAGTTAGGAAGCAAATGCCGCCTTTTATTTTTTAAAGATTTTATTTATTTGACAGAGAGACACAGCGAGAGAGGGAACGCAAGCAGGGGGAGTGGGAGAGAGAGAAGCAGGCTTCCCGCGGAGCAGGGAGCCCGATGCGGGGCTCGATCCCAGGACCCTGGGATCATGACCTGAGCCGAAGGCAGACGCTTAAGGACTGAGCCACCCAGGCGCCCGGAAATGCCCCCTTTTAGATGGTAGAGATATTTTTATATTTGACTTTGGTCTGTGCCCAACATTTGGAGCTAATAAAAAATAAACAAGCAGACAAAGTAAAACACGACCTCTGTCGTGAGTGCTCCCGGATGACCTCAGCTAGAAGTAACATCTCTCTCTTGGGGGCTGCACCGTTCATTTAGCTGTCTGCCTGTCCTTGTCATGCCAGTTACTTCAATAAGAGTGCTGTCTCTCCTCATAGACAGTGAGCTTCTGGACTATTCAACAGATACTTAGGGAGCACCAGCTTTGCTGCAGGCACCAGGTTAGGCACTGAAGAGAGCCTAGAACAAGATGGATAGTCTTTGCTTTGATGAAATATAGAGGCTAGTGCGGGGGACAGATTTTAAATAAATCATTCCCAAGAGACCTAATTCCAGTGAGATGAGTTTTATGAAGTTAAGACAGTTTATAAAACGAACTTAATCCAGGCAGTAAGATTAAGCAGGTCAGGAGGCAATTTAGGGAAACATTAGTACTAGGGCTGCCATATAAGGTTGCACAGTTTGTGTACTGCACAAAGGTGACCAGCTGAGAGGGAAAGTGAGAGTTGAGATGCAGTCCCTGCTGGCTTGCTCATGCTGCTCCTTTTCATAATTTATAGAAAGGCATTGTGTAGACTACCAAGGAGCAGTATTTAGTTCCTCTTACCCTCCCCTGCCCCAAAGTGTTATACTGACAGTTAAATATTATAAAGCAGTGAAAAGAAATGGACTTAGGAGGCACCCAACTGAAACAGAAATCCCAGTTCTTTCATTTACTGGGTTTGTCTTTGTTACTTGATCAACTTTTTCACCGGTCATGGAGATGAAGTTAACAATGGAGATGGATAACAACATGGGGTAACAACGTAGGATATGGAGATGGATAACAACATAGGGTCATGATGAACATTAAATTCTGTAGTGTGTGTAAAGACTCGAGTAAGGTATATGATGCACGTAGTAGGTGCTCAATAAATTGTGTTCATAGAAACTTGTCAGTTGCTTCTGTTATCATTTCTGTTGCCTATTTTAGCCTATTTTCTCTATATTTCCCCAATTTCTTCTTTGCCTTCTTTAGGAAGACTGGACATTGGCTAGAGTATCTGTGCATCAAGCCTTCTCACTTTTTAGTTGGTGAATGGGAAGTTGTATTATCAAAGGTTAAATCTTCAGGTTTCCATTTATGTCCGACAACTACTTTTTATTTTGGTTTGTTTTTCCTGCTTTGGAATGCTTCGTTTCAAGACATTCTGGATGCCTGAGGGTAACCAGGAATTTAGTCTGTCAAATGAGTTTTAATTTGATTAGAACGTTGCCTCTCAAACTTGTTCTTGGAGTGGGATATCCTTTGTAAAGCATGGTGTTCCTTACTCAGTACCATGAGAAAGTTAGTGATATGAACTAGATCAGTTTTGACAGCAGAATGTGATTATTGTCTATGTCTTACAAAATTCCAACATGTTTGTTCATGAAAAAGCAAGCTAAATATCACCTTCTGATTCCTGGTTTTCCATTAATATTTGTGATGTGTTTTTTCTGTTTGCCACCTGCCTGCATAAGTGGGGGTAGGTGAAGTTTCCCCCGGGCTCCTCCTCCCACCATCACCAACAAGTCTGGGTCCAGAGAGGGTTCTCACTTACTTCCTACTTCATTGCCATCCTCCCACACTCCCCAAATTCCTGTGTGTTGTCAGATTCCTATGTGCTGTCTTCATGGAGGGTGGGGGTGCCCACTTCAGAGGTGCCATCCATCAGCCCTGCCCCAACCCCAACCCTGTCACGCCCCTTGGAGCTCCCTGAACACCAAGGCCTTGGATTGCCCCGGGGACGGAAGGAGGGGTGAGACAGCTCCAGAAATCTTCAAAAGAGCCCTCTATTTGGTCCATCGTCCACTCTACCCAGCAGACTTGAGAAATTCTAGGTTTGATTGAACAAATAACCATAATTAAGGTCCATTTCCTGAACTCCCTATCCCTGGGGCCTGTTCACCTTGCAGCCCAATAACCGTTCATTTGGTGTATATGTCAGCCTAGCTTTGTGGTGCATGGTGTCTGATTTCGATGCTGGGGTACTATTCTTCACAGTCAAGGACTGATAGAAGAGCTCTGTCTTTATAGTTTTCAAAAAGCAGAGGAACACCACTCCCAACATGAGTAAGTAACTTGTTTCATTAAAAGAATGCCCTCTCTTTTAGATTCCCCTCTGCCCCACCTACTTGCTCACAAAAGCAATGCCCTGATGAGTAGAAAATAAGAAGGTAAAGGTTGGGTCCCCTATGTAAGAATATTTTCCATTTCTGTTGGTCTTTTGATAGAAAAAATATGATTCATAGGTTCCTTCATTTGGCCCTGGTTCCTTTTGCAAATGGATTTTAAGAACATCAACAGGAAGTTTCTCCCGTTGGGGGTTGGCTGCAGGGGGGAGTTGCCTGCGTTAACAGTTATCTGCCAGTTGGTACTGTCCAGGCAGTCATACTTGAATAAAAGCATCCTCATAAACGCTGCCCAAGATCTTGTGCCGGCTAGGTTTGTCATGAGGACCAGGTTCAGAAGAGTGTAGGGGGTGATGATGAGGTCCACTGGGCATCTGGGCAGCACTTCAGTTGAAAAAGGCAATTATGGGGTGCCTGGGTGGCTCAGTCGGTTAAGCATCTGCCTTCAGCGCAGGTCATGATCCCAGGGTCCTCGGATCGAGCCCCGCATCGGGCTCCCTGCTCCGCGGAGAGCCTGCTTCTCCCTCTCCCTCTGTTCCCCGTGCTTGTGCTCTCTCTCTCTCTGTCAAATAAATAAATAAAATCTTAAAAAAAAAAAAAATGATACTATATTTTAAAAAAAGAGAAAAGAGAAAGGCAATTAGCTATAGCTACTTGCCTGGGGGAAAGGCACCCCATTCATTCCTTCCTCTTTGGAAGTGGGAGAAGGAGATAAATTTGGAAGGTGAAAGGAGAGCAGAGCTAACTGATAAGGCTTCCTGAAGTTTTGACCGACTGATGGATGGTGAAATGAAGTGTGAGAAAGTTGTTTCTCAGCTGTAGGAAAGCAGGGCAGCTGTTACTAAAGCTCCAAGGAAAAGCTATTAAAGCAGGACCTTTCATGTGGCCACCAGGTTTTCCTCCTCCAAGAGTTAGAGGGTGGAGGTGACGGGTGGGAGGGACGTGAGTTTTCCCATGAGAAACGCGGAGTCCAAGCCAGTGTGAGCCTTTTGTCTCCCCCCCCCCCCACACCTACAAGTGCTAGAGCTGTCCAGGTACAGCCGTGAGTTTTCCAAACCAGAGGCCCCAGGTCTGACATTTTTGTCTCCAATTTACGTGTTCATTTACTTGAAAAGAGGTTCGAGATGTCACCCTCTATTGGGCTATTTGTGAATCCTGAAGAATAGGATCCCGTGAAATCCTGACTGTTGGAAAACCTAAGGTAGGTGGTGTGTGCAAGTTTTCCCTTGCACTGAGCCACTGGAGTTGGATGAACCTTCAAAGAGAGGCATCTTGCCGGCCGGCAGAGGGTCCGGGGTGTCTCTTGAGTAGTGGCTCCTTTCTGCAGCCTGGGGAGGGAAGCTGGCCAGCACTTGACCACCCTGCACATGGGTTGTGGGTGGTATTGCGGGCGGGGGGGGCGGTCAGGGACTCTCCTGCTGTCTGCCTTCTCAGAACGCGGGGGGGTGGGGGTGGGGAGGTACCTCGGGGGACTGGGTGTTCACTAGCCCTGCCTGTGGCTGTTGAGCAGTGTTCAGTTTTTGTGACCACCTCACGGTTACCTCATCATGTGCCAGCCTTTCATTTTAACCGTGTTGTGACGGAAACCTTTCAAAATGCACTAGACACTTAGACACTGCCTTCTTAACCATGGTGCGCAGTGTCCTTTAAACTGATTTACGGTGACTTCGTCTAGTTGCTTTGAGTATCCGTTAGTCCGTTGCACTATAGATAACAGAGATGCGGGTCCCAAAGGCTGAGTTATTTGGCCTGTCCCTCCTCCCGATTTGCTTAGTTGTTTCAAGCAGCGTGTTTTTCCTGGTCCACGAGGCGCATCACTAAATTTGTCTTTGAGCCACATCACCTACCATTTCTGGGCCACAGATTTCACGTCAGGAACATGAGAGGACTGGACTGGATCAGGGGCTTTCAACCTAAGTGCTAGGTAGAATTTGGGGGATGCTGAGTTTCATGTAGATCCACTAGAATGTGGGGGCGCCTGGGTGGCTCATCGGTTAAGTGTCTGCCTTCTGCTCAGGTCATGATCTCAGGGTCCCGGGATTGAGCCCCGCATCGGGCTCCCTGCTCAGTGGGGAACCGGCTTCTCCCTCTCTCTCTCTGCCCCTCCCCCCTGCTCGTGCTCTCTCTCTCTCTCTCTCTCTCTCTCTCAAATACATACATAAAATTAAAAAGTCCACTAGCATGCAAGCTTCAGGAGGGCAGGAACTGTACTACCCACTCCTGGCACATTGCCTGGTCACTAGTGAGCATTTGGTAAGTGGATTGTATGAACATGGCCGCACATTTATAGTATTACAGTTGCCTGTAGATGTCCATTTGACGGGGAGGGGAGTGCCCTGCCAACCTCTGGAAACTGCAGACCCACCTGAGCTCGGAGGCCATTGCTGCTCCAGCTGCCGGGGGCCAGTGAAACAAGCTCATTTCTGTCCGCTCTCCCAGAGCATACTTGGATCCGGTTGGCTCTGTGGCCTCATTGTCAGCCTGTGAAGCATTCCGTGGCTTGGCAGGGTTTGGGGCCTGGGCTGGCAGAAAGCGCCCCTTGGAAGGGGCTTGGCAGATTTTTCCATTGCAGCGTAACCTCCATGACACAATTAGGCGAATTTTGGGTTTTGTGTTTCATTAACTGCTTGTTGATAAGTAGAACGAGCAGGATTTCCCCCCCTGTTACTTGGATGAGAAGATTTAAAACTTTTAAAAAACGAGCCCTTCTCTTCCCATCCCACACTTCGCCATTTTGAATTTCAAGGTTTCATGTTCTTACACCTTTTTTTTTCCCTCCCTCAAAACTCTTCTTTCTTAGCCCGGTTCTCCTGCAGGCAATTGTGGCTTCAGTGGGTGCAAATGAATGTTCTGCCGCCTTGTTTGTTCTTCAGTGGAAACAAAGTACAAAGATAGCTTTAGCTTTTGGCAGGTGGGAAGTGCTTCTGCGTACAAGGAGGAGCTTTTTCCCAGGTTGCTAGAATGCCCTCCTGGGTTCAGATCTCAGGAGTTTTTGTTTCTAAAAGTATCTTCCATCAACAGAGGCATTTATCAGCCATGTTAAAGCAGGAAATGAAAACATTGCTATTACTGAGGTATTTGTTTCGAGTATCCGTTAGTCCGTCGCACTATAGATAACAGAGATACGGGTCCCAAAGGCTGGCTTATTTGGCCTGTCCCTCCTCCCGATTTGCTTAGTTGTTTCAAGCGGCATGTTTTTTTGGTCCCATCACCCCATCCTTACCTCTTTCCATATGACCTGCAGGACCAAGGACAATGGGCATCTAGGGAGGAGGAAGAGGACTGACGGTGTGTAGATGATGAGAAGAGCTGGCTTTTTGTTCTCTGAGCACCCTGTGCCAGGCTCCGTGTTAAGAACTTTATCTGAACTGTCTCATTCAGTCCTCATAACGGCCCTGTGAAGTAGATGTTTTTATTCCCATTTTATGAATGAGGACATTAATACCTAGAGAGCTAAAAATTGGCCCAAGGCCGCGCGACCCGGCAGTGTTCAAGCCTGGGTGTGAACCCAGATGGCCTGACCCCATAGCTCTTGCTCTTACCCCTAAAGCAGTGATTTGCAACAGATGGGGGGCAGTTGTCGGAGACATTTCTGATTGTTACCACTTGTGAGGGGGACAGGGAGGGTACTCCTGGCATCTAGTGGATAGAGGCCCAGGACAACTGCTAAGTATCCTACAGCGCACAGGCCAGCCTCCCCCCCCACCCCACCCCCCCAGCAAAGTCTCCCGCACCCTGAATGTCCTAGTGCGGAGTTTGACCTGCCTCCCGGGAATGTTTGTGTCTTGTTAACCTTTTAACCTTAAACCTAATAGACTCTCCACCTGCCCTACTAAAATATATCAAGTGTGGTATTTTTTTAGAAGAGATAGAAGTTGAGGGGGGTGTGATGGAATGAGTCAATCCAACTGCTGCCTAAGGACAGAGAACTTGATACTTTTTTTTTGTGGGGTGCTGAAAATAACAGTAACCTGGTGAGAGAGTCCCAGCAAGGAGAACGGCTTTGCTCGGGCCCCATTGTAACCCGGAAGCTGGTGCTGACTTCGTGTGTGTTCACAGCCCGCCTGTTTCAGATTCCGTCCCGAAGTCTCTGGGTGCCCAGTGCCATTTAAGGAAGGACATTGACCCTTGACAGCTCTTTTCATGGAATTGCTGGTGAGGGCGGAACGCAGCGTGAGGGAGTTGAAACCTGCGCCTGAAACTACCTGTCAGAAACTCCTGTCTGGCAAATGCCCAGGATCTGGTTGCCACGGTTGTGGGAATGATTGTGAAAACCCTGGAGCTCTAAGGGGTTCTCTGAGCTCAAAAGAGAAAAACTTAAGAATTTTAGTTGAGGGAAATACAAGAGCTCATTTCTGGGTTAGGCGAACAAACGTATAGCTTCTTCTTCAACGCCTTGAACTTTCAGGTAGCTATGTAATTTTTCTCATTTCAGTTTTATTTGCTTCAATTCTACCAAGTAGAGGTTTATTTCTATCCATTAAACACTAAAAAAATATTACAAGGGTTAAGGAATTTTCTTTTTTTTTTTTTATTGTGGTAAAAAAATTGAAAATTTCCCATCTTAACCAGTTTTAAAGATGCAGTCCAGTAGGAATTTTCTGGTTTCATTCCTCAGTTTCAGTGATAGTTTACTTGGCCGTTTTCTCCCAGTCACGTAGCTAAAGTAGATTCCATTTACTCATTGGTTGATTGAGTTAACACATATATGAATGCTTACCACCTGTGAGATAGAATAGGAACGTTGTTTTGTTTCTTCCAAAATAGAAACTTGTCATGTTTTTCCAGTTAGAAGCCAAGTGTTTGTTGCAAAGAGTTTAGAAAATACAGAAAAACATAGTCACTCCTAATCCTACAAGTTTATTAATTACTGTTGCCAAGTTGGTATATCCTCCCAGATTGTTTTTTGTTGTTGTTATTGCTGATCTCTGTCTTACTATATTGCTACCCCAAATGCTATCATACTCCATACTGTAGTGTTGTTCACCATTTTCAGTTAATACAGTGTGGCTATTTTTCCATGGCAGTAAATTTTTCTGTATCATCTGTATGATCACTGTGGTGGGTGCATTGTATTCAATGACGTGAACCTACCATAATTTCGGTGGTTAGTCTTTCAGTGAACATCCAGGTTTCCTTTCTCTCTTCTAAACAGCATGTAGATGGTCATTCTTACTTATATCTTTGTGTTCTTGCTTAGTGAGGGTAGAAAAAGGTCTCTTGTTTTTATTGCTGTATTCCTGAGAATTAACACTATGCATAGTAGGTGTAGAGTATAATGAGTGAATGAATGGCCTGGTTATTTCCATAGGGTTAGGAATAGGGCTTTTAATGTGGGATAGGACTTCATGGTGATGTAGGGAGCTTGGCGATTGGGGATCCGCTGAGGCCAGACATTGCCTGGGACAGAGAAAGGGGCACGGAGAGGGAGATGCCTTCTTCAGATATTTGTTGGGTGCTTACTGTACGCCCACGGGCCAGCAAGAAGAAGTGGTTCCTCTCCTACCACCTCCTTCCCACGCAGCCAGTTTCCCTTTAGCAGGCAACCAACATTCCAGGCCCGTGTTGTCTGTCCTTCTCACCCTCTCTGTGCCAGCAGTAAGCGGGGCGGAATGGCAGAGAGCCAACCAGATTGAAATTCTGGCTCTACCACTCATCAGCCTTCTGACCAGAAGTTGCCTAATGTCTCTGAGCCTCTGTCTCAGCTCTGTAACTTTGGGGTGATAAAATAATAATAATAGTTGTGCCTTGCAGAGACTAAGGGATGAATAAGTGTTAGCTATTGTTAGCTAATATTGTGGATTAAGTACGCTGTAATGAGCTGCCCTCTCTTCTTTTGTATGGGAGAAAGCCCCTGTAAGGCCCAAAGCAGTTTACTGACACGTGTATAATACGTGTTGAGTTTCCTACCACAGGATCGCTTTGTGCCTTAGGGACCACCTGCCACTTGTATTTGTTGTTTGGTGAGATAGTTCTTTACTGAGCAGAGGGAGTTGTGTGTTCTTGTCCTCCCAACTTTGAAGTCTCCTCGTTCCCTTGCATAGCTCCCAGTAAGGGACAGCCTGTGACAGCATGGTGGCAAGCGTTGCTATTTACCGTCACCTCTGCCTTCTTGTAGTAAAAAGGTCTCTGCCAGCTCGATGCGAAGCTGTTTTTGAGCTTGGGCCGGAATGAGCTGCAAAATGTTGGTTGTGGGCTCTAGAGTTTAAATAAATATTGCTTGTCAGAGTAGAATCAGTTGTTCATTACCTCTCCGCAGACCCCTGGTGATTCATAAGTAATCCTAAAACCTCAAAGGAGGACGAAGCAAAGCGTGCTGTGACATCGCGTGCATAGTATTGTGTATTTACTGAAAGGTGTGGAAATCTAAGGATGGTTAAAGGTTAGAGAACACTCTTTAGTTGAATAAAAAAATTTGAACCCAGTTTTTATGCTTTAATGTTTTGCTTCTGTTTCTTTGATAATATAAACCCCACAGCATGCCCAGGAACCTGGGTTCTGCTTTTAACACCTTCAACAGCTTCAGTATTTGAGGAGCTTCACCCACCCATTATTAAGGGACATATTATAGTTCTTGTAGTTACAGAAGGCTTTTATGTCTTTCCTCTGCTCTGCTAGGGCTCCTGTATTTCCAAGTTGGGAAAAACAACTGCATAAAGGGTGGTGTCAGATTTGGAGATTTCTTTCCTTTCGAAGTTTGGACTTAGTTTAGACACACTAAAGCCAACGTGGCTATCCAGAACTCTTGAGGAATAAGTCCTTCTGAATGAATGTTTTCCACCTTGCTGAGGGATTTACTGCCTCCAAACTAAAGCGCTGAAAGTCAAAATAAAATAGTGACCCTCTTTGGTATGTTCTTGTGGCTAAAGTGTCCTCCTTTGCCTTCCTAAGTGGAACGAAGGGAACGCGATGGACAAGTGAGCACAGTGCCCTGTGTGAGCTGTACCATGAGAGCAGAGGCCGGAAGCAAGTGATGCTCACATTCCCTGTGGGGTGTTTGAAGGGCTTTCAGCTGCTCCAGTTCCTAGTTCTTGCTTCTCTTTAGGACTGGTTTTTCTCTTGCTTTGGGGTTAACTCCGTGTGCTTGCCTCGTGCAGTTCATTTTTCTTTCTTTCTTTTTTTTTAAGATTTTATTCATTAATTTGAGAGAGAGAGAGAGAGAAGAGAGAGCACGAGTGGGGGGGAGGGGCAGAGGAAGAGGAAGCCGAGCAGGGAGCCCGACACACACGGGGGCTCGATCCCAGGACCCTGGGATCATGACCTGAGCCGGAGGCAGACGCTTAACCGACTGAGCCACCCAGGCGTCCCTGCAGTTCATTTTTTGAACATCTAAGTATTTATGGATGGTGGGGATATCTTGTAACTTCTTGCAGGGATGACAAAAATGTATCATGAGGGGCGCCTGGGTGGCTCAGTTGGTTAAGCGACTGCCTTCGGCTCAGGTCATGATCCTGGAGTCCCTGGATCGAGTCCCGCATCGGGCTCCCTGCTCGGCAGGGAGCCTGCTTCTCCCTCTGACCCTCCCCCCCTCTCATGTGCTCTCTCTCATTCTGTCTCAAATAAATAAATAAAATCTTTAAAAAAAAAAAATGTATCATGAATGCCAGCATGCCTCTGGCAGGTGGTACTTATTTTTTCTGGGGAGACATTGAGCCTTAGGATGCACCTCAGACAGCATTCCAGGCTAGCACCGCTGGTGGGCTGTGCAATGTGAGATGAAACCTATTTACCTACTATCTGTTGTCTACCTAGGCTCCTTCAATTTTCAAGTGAGGAAAACGAAGCCCCAGAGAGGAAAGATGACTTACGCAAAGCCACTCAGAGCTAGAATCCAGGTCTTCTGGTTCTTGGGCCAGAGAACTCCCACCAGTTTTTCCCTCCGAGCAGCTGTGGGCTTAAGCAAGGCTGTTATAACTGTGAAAATAAGACTTGAGGGAGGGAGGGATGGTCATAAATAAGATACCTGTTCTATGTGTGTGCGCAGATTCTGTGACATCTCTTTGGCTTTCTTCCTGATTCTTTGCTATTTCTAATTGGAGTTGCCAGCTGGGGATTCTAAGTAATAAAGGAATTATGCTTTTTAATTTGACAGAGAGAAGTTAAAACCAGCCCTAGCTCATGTGCTCACATGCCTGAGATCAGTCCCTTGGAAGAACTATCTGTGCCCAAAGCCAGGGCAGGGGAGGGGAGACTGATATTTATTTATTTGTTGTGGGGGCGGGATGTGTGGTGTCCTTAGATAGGAGAAGAGTTACTCTAAGCGGGGAGGCCCAGCTCCAGGTAACAGCAAGTAGCTGGCTTATCCTTTCATTTTGATTCTTTCCTGGCCAGGACAAAGTCCCTTCTGTTTCCAAAAGCTTTTGCTATTCATACTGTTGCTATTTTTTTTTTTTTAAGATTTTTATTTTTGGGATGCCTGGGTGGCTCAGCTGGTTAAGCATCCCCCCTTTGGCTCAGTTCATGATCTCAGGGTCCTGGGATTGAGTCCCGTATTGAGGGGAACCCGCATCGAGGGGAGCCCGCTTCTCCCTCTGCCTGCCATTCCCCCTGCTTGTGCTCTCTCTCTCTCTGATAAATAAATAAATAAAAAAAATCTAAAAAAAAAAATAAACATTTCATTTTTAAGCAATCTCTGCACCCAACATGGGGCTCGAACTCACACCCCGAGATCTAGAGTTGCACTCTCCACCAACTGAGCCAGCCAGGTGCCCCCATACCACTGCTATTTTAAATGAAGTTACATAGAGGGTGTAAAGGGCTCTTTGAAGACTTTTCTTTTTTGCTATGTTTGGGGGAGGGGAAGGTTCTTCAGAAAGGAAAAAACATCATGTAAGTCAACACCATATTTGCAAATGCTTCTGTATCAGTATTTTCAAACTTAACTTTTCTTAGGCAATTTTCTTTTTTTAATCATAAGAGTAACACCTGAGCGTGATAAAAACCCAAGCAGAGGAGTGCAGTGAGAAGTCGACATCGTATTTTCCTCCCATATCTAGACCCACTCTACAGATAATCAGCATCAGTGGTCACTGTAGGCACATGTACGTTAGCGGCCCCCCCCCCCCCCCCCCCCCTGCCGGGCATGCATATAAAATATCAGGGCATGCTGGCTGTGGTTGCTGGAGCTGTCATAAAAATGTACCATGGCTGGAGTGGCTTAAACAACAGAAATTTCATTTCTCACAGTGCTGGAGGCTGGAATTCCTAGATCAAGGAGTTGGCAGGTTGGTCTCTTTTGAGGCCCCTTTCTTTGGCTTCGGGATGGCAGTCTTCTCCCTGTGTCTTCATGTGGTCTACTTTGTGTGTGTGTCTTTGTCCTGACCTCCTCTTCTTACAAGGACACTAGTCATGTTGGATTAGCACCCACTCCAATGATCTTGTTTAACTTTAATTACCTCTTTAAGAACGCTGTTTCCAAATATAGCCACATTCTGAGGTAGTGGGGCTTGAGACTTGAACATACGAATTTTCAGGGTTGGGGAGGGGAGAAGAGAGGGCACAATTCAGTCTACAAACTGACTTACTCTTTTTAACTATACCCTATTGTATACACAGCCCATTATTTTTCCAGTCCCCATGTAGCTGGAGAAAAAGACTGTTTTCATGCATATAATGAACAACGTTATACTAAATCCCTGTGCCCTTCTTTTTTTTTTTTAAAGATTTTATTTATTTATTTGACAGAGAGAGAGACAGCGAGAGCAGGAACACAAGCAGGGGGAGTGGGAGAGGGAGAAGCAGGCTTCCTGCCGAGCAGGGAGCCCGATGTGGGACTCGATCCCAGGACCCTGGGACCATGACCTGAGCCGAAGGCAGACGCTTAACGACTGAGCCACCCAGGCGCCCTCCCTGTGCCCTTCTGCAAGCATATTAGCAGAATGAACTTTCAGAAGAATTGCAAGCATTATCCTCCAAAGAGATTTCTTGGGTCTCTCTTGAGTGTTAATCATTTCTTGTGGGAGATGAGAGTATGCAGTATCTACAAATTAAAGCCCTTAATGCTCTTCATAATATAATGCTGGTATGAGAGATGCAGAGTGCATCACATGACTTGTGAACATGGCCCTACGGAGTGGGATTGCCAGCCATTTTGTTTGAGGAGTTTTGCTATTGTGACTTTATCATAGATTATTCATTATTCATCATTATTTGTTCTATTGAGTCATTGACGGGTCCTGTTTTATTCATTTATGTTATTTTATATTTTTAAAGTAGACTATTATTTTAGAGCAGTTTTAGGTTCACAGCACGACCGAGAGGAAGGTACAGAGCCGTGTCCTGCCCGCACACATGCACAGCCTCTGCGCCGTCAGCAGCCCCCATGGGGTTGTGCGCTTGGTACAGTTCACGAATCTACATTGACAATCATTATTAACTGAAGTCCATAGTTTACGCTAGGGTTCACGCTTATGTTGTACGTTCTACATTTGCTTTTTTATACCCTAATTTGTTCAGTAAAAGTTGAGGCTCCCTGGAGCCAGAGGTCACAAGCTTGTGACAGAGCTGGAAGTTAGGCTGGCCGGGAATTGATTTTTTCCAGTTTGAGGATCAGTGTGAGTGACATGCTCAAAGTAATAAACCTGTAAGTGGCAGGCGCTGGATGTGAACCCATTTTATTCCAAATTATGCTCTTCCTAAAAGAAGTGGTAAGTCAGCAGCACTGTGAGATTTTCTAGATGCTAGCATAACATTTCTTTTAAGAACGCCATTTTGAATATACGCTTGGTAGATAGGTCAGTGTCTAGGTTAAGATGGTGCACTTGTGTCCTTGGTTACTGGCGTAGTTTGATTTGATAGGTAACTCTTAGGCTAGTAGAGAATGGCTGTTAGATCCTAATATTAGGTGTAGGTGTGTGTGCACACACACCTGTATGTACACACGGATACACCTACTTACACATGTGCATGTATATATGTATTTTTAATTTTATTTATTTATTTGACAGAGAGACAGCGAGAGAGGGAACACAAGCAGGGGGAGTGGGAGAGGGAGAAGCAGGCTCCCTGCTGAGCAGGGAGCGCGATGCGGGGCTCGATCCCAGGACCCTGGGATCATGACCTTGGCCGAAGGCAGATGCTTAACGACTGAGCCACCCGGGCGCCCCACTACTTGCCTTTAAATAGTAACAAAGAGGGCGCCCGGGTGGCTCAGTTGGTGAAGCGTTTGCCTTTGGCCTCAGGTCATGGTACCAGGGTCCTCGGTTTGAGTCCCACATCGGGTCCCTGCTTGGCGGGGAGCCTGCTTCTCCCTCTCCCACTCCCCTGCTTGTGTTCCTGCTCTCGCTTTCTCCTGTCAAATAAATAAATAAATAAAATCTTTTAAAAAAAAATAAATAAATAATAACAAAGAATAACATATAAAATAATTTATATAAATATGTAATATAAATAAATACATTTATAAATTTAAATAAATAAAATACAGTGTAAATATAAAAATATAAATATAAGAATAAATATAAAAATAAAATATAAAATCTGGAGATAGTTTGAATGTTGATTGTACTATGGAAACATTCTGTCATGGGAAGCATTAACTGCTTTAAAAATACTTCTTTTCCGAAATAGAATAAATATTTTATTGCATTTGAATTTGAAATACAGTAAGACTGGTTATTTAAAACCATAGAACTAAAAAAAGTTAGCAGCCAACAAAGGAGACAGTTGGGAAAGAATTTGGGAGGTGAGGAGGAGGAAGGCGAGGGCCGAGAGAAAAGATTGCTATGTCAGTGGACGGAGAGAGCAGGAAAGAAGGTGGGGGAGAGGGGGAAATTTGGGCCTAAGGGTAGAAAGAGGTCAGTAAAGTCAGGGATAGAGGATGTGAGTGAATGACAAAGGAAGGTAACCTATCAGAACCACCCACATGCAGCAGTGTTGGGATCTCTCTTGTGTGAGCTGTTAGCCCAGCCCAAGCAGAGTGACTTATCTTACAGGGCAGTGGCCTACCCTTATGAGGCCAGAAGAGTCTTTTGAGGAAGACGGTTTGGAAAACTGAACATAAGATGGAAAGAGTGCATTAGCAAACAAGTGATGAAATAGTATGCAAAGTACTCAAACAATGAATGGTGTTACTGGGCAGAGAACCAGTGCTGAACTCAGGCTCAGCTGCTTCAAAAATCAGTACTTGGGAGACAGGTGATGGTGGGAAATGAAAGGTTGCTTTATTCAGGAAGCTGGCAGCCTGGGAAGATGGTGGACTAATGTTCCAAAGACCATCTTCCCTGTCCAGGTGAAGCCAGAGGGTTTTAAAGAGGAAGGTGTGGGACATTGGAGGCTGGGGGTGGGCTCCTGCAGGAGAAGGTGGTGCCCAGGTGGATAGTCGTAGACATGATCCTGAACAGACTTGCTGGCAGCAGCAGCAGCTGTGTTCCAATGTGGTCAGGACTTCTCTGGGGAAGTCTGGTCCTTTACTCCTTAAGGCCGGTGGTCTGCAGTTCTCAAGGAAAGTAGGTTAGTTTGCCTACAGACTTAAGGGAGTGCATAAGCTTGAAGCTTCGTGTGGTGCTAGAAGGGCGGTTTCCTGAAGTAAACGAAGGAAGATGTGAAAACATGGTTATGATTACAGCCTGTTACACCTGTATACGTGTGACCTCATTGTAAGTGGTGTTTACAGTGTGGCATTCGAATTGATGCTTGTGTTCAAACCATGAGACGCCACGAACTTCCTTCCAAATCATCACCAAGAGATTGAATTTTTAGGTTTTAGACTTTAAATTGACTGTAGTTTTTTTTTTTTAAGATTTTTATTTATTTATCTGAGAGCGAGCGAGCATGTGAGAGACAGCATGAGTAGGGGGAGGGGCAGAGGGAGAAGCAGGCTCCCCGCTGAGCAGGGAGCCCGATGTGGGGCTCAATCCCGGGACCCTGGGATCATGACCTGAGCCGAAGGCAGACGCTCAACCAACTGAGCCACCGAGGCGCCCTGACTGTAGTGTTAATATCTGTAAGGTTTAGTTGTTATTTGCAGGTTATGGTAATTTCTTTTGTAAAATTTCCTGTTGGCTTAAGAGAATCCCTTCCTAACACCAGGTGTGTTAGATCAAGTCACCTATGAGACCATAGCACAAGCATAAATACTGTTACTACCCCAGTTTTATAAATGAGGAAACTGAGTCTTAAAAGGGTAAATACCTTGTACTCAATGGTACACAGCTAGTAGACGGAGGAGCCAGGTTCCAAACTCTGGCAGGCTGACTCTGAGCCTGAACCTTCTTTTTTTAAAAACAAACACACACATTTATTTATTTATTAGAGAAAGAGAGGGAGAAAGGGGCCAGAGAGGCAGAGGGAGAGAGAATCTCAAGCGGACTCCACGCTAAGCACGGAGACCAACGCTGGGCTTGATCTCACGACTGGAGACCCTGACGTAAGCTGAAACTAAGAGGCGGAGGCTTAACCGACTGAGCCACCGAGGCACCCCTTGAGCCTGAACTTCTATTTTTTATTTATTTATTTATTTATTTATTTATTTATTTATTTATTTATTTAAGATTTTATTTATTTATTTGACAGAGAGAGCAAGAGAGCACAAGCTGGGGAAACAGTAGGAGGGTGAGGGAGAAGAAGGCTTCCCGCCGAGCAGGGAGCCCGATGCGGGGCGCGATCCCAGGACCCTGGGATCATGACCTGAGCCGAAGGCAGGCGCTTAACCATCTGAGCCACCCAGGCGCCCCGAGCCTGAACTTTTAAAACAACACTGCCCCGGGCGCCTGGGTGGCTCAGTCGTTAAGCGTCTGCCTTCGGCTCGGGTCGTGATCCCAGGGTCCTGGGATCGAGTCCCGCGTCGGGCTCCCTGCTCGGCGGGAGGCCTGCTTCTCCCTCTCCCACTCCCCCTGCTTGTGTTCCTGCTCTCGCTGTGTCTCTCTCTGTCAAATAAATAAATAAAATCTTTAAAAACAAACAAACAAACAAAAAAAAAAAACAACAACACTGCCCCCATTGCCCTATGCTTTCCTAAAGATCGAGTTTCTTTTTAGGACAGTGAAAATACTGTGTATGATGTTATAATGATGGGTATGAGTCATTATACATTTATCCAAACCCACTGAACATACACCAAGAGTGAACCCTTAGGTAACCTGTAGACTTTGGGTGATGATGATGAAATGCAAGCGTAGGTTTATCCTTGGTGAAAAACGTACCATTTTGGTGAGTGGTATTGCTAATGGGGGAGGCTTTGCATGTGTGGGAGGAGGGGTATATGGCAAATCTCTGTGTCTTCTCAATTTTATTGTAAACCTCAGAGTGGTCTAAAAAAAGAGTCTTTAAAAAGAAAAAAAACACCAATCTCAAACTTGAAAATTTAATCCCTGTTTTATTTAATATTCCCAGATTATGTCTAGTTGCATTGACCAATGAAGCCCCATCAGAGGTGGGGGGGAAAATCCGTTTCCCCACCTAAAAGGGGCGTGTTGCTAGCGGTACAGCAGGATCTCTGTGCTCCTCGGCGCCCGGGCCTGCTCGTTAGCCTAACAGCTTACCGTTAGGGGCACGGAGCTGTGTAAGGGGCACCTGTGCCTTCGGAGCTTCAAGTTGCGCACTCCCCTTACTGCCTGCGAAGGAGGCTGCCTACCCGCCCACGTAGCCTTTCCCATCCAGCCGTCCCGGGGAGTTTATACAGTTCACTCTTTGCCTCACAGGTTTTTGCCAAGTCCCTTTCTTGGGCCCAGCTTCTTGTTTTTTTTTCCCACGTTCTTCCCACCCCACTTTGTCCCTTTTCTCATTCTTGGCTTCTTCTCTTACCCCTTAGCTGATCTCCGAAATCTTCGTTTTCCCTCGGAGCACTGACGACAGGGCTTCAGGGGAACCGTGAGTGTTGAGTGTAATGGCCGGGCATCTCCCGAGCCACATGCCTGCCTTCCACCAAAGACACCATCAGACCACCGCGCTCCCGTGGGCAGACTGGCCCCGGGCGGCGGCGGCCTGGAGGGCGGACCTGCCGGGGGCTGGCGTCCGGGGGTCTGTGGGCGTGGCTCTGAGAGGCTGTTCTGTGTCCGCTCCCTAGCTGGCCTGCTGCTGCGGCTCTGCCGGCTGCTCCCTGTGCTGCGGCTGCTGCCCCAGGATCCGACAGTCCCGGAGCACGCGCTTCATGTACGCGCTCTACTTCATCCTCGTCGTCCTGCTCTGCTGCGTCATGATGTCCAGGACCGTGGCTAACGAGATGAAAGAGCGTGTAAGTCGGCCTCCGTCCAGCCCTTCCCGTTTCCCACGGTTGAGGAGGGCGTGTGGGAAGCTTTCAATGCGGACGATGGGGCCCAGCCACCCTGGTGTGGTTTGGGGGCTACTCGTGTTCTCTGAACCTTCCGGAAACCTTCTCGGCGCTTTCCTGCCAAGCGGGGGAGCCCCTCAGCGGCTTGCGCTTTAGCCGTAGTACAGGTACGATCCGACGCTTCGGGTGTGGTCGTGTGTCTTGCCGTAGCCGTGTTTATAGCTGTCCCCCCTCGGATGGACGATCTTTCCTTGTCGACTTCGTACTTTTCCCTTGTCGTCAGGATGGCCGCCAGGGTCTCAAGTAGCAGCTTTTGCAAACTCAACTTGGCCTACGTGGGAAGCATGATAAAGCTTAGGAAATCCCACAGATAATGAGGAGTGGGCCGTAGGGCGATTTTTACTTTGCTGATGTATCGTTTGTGGGTTGGGTGTCTCCAAGGGTGCGGGATGGATTTCTGGCCATTTCTTGGGCAGTGTATCATGCTGCGGCGGGCCTGGTGATGTGATGCTGATGAAGACACGTAGGCCCTTTTCGTGGACTTTCCCCATGGAAGGCCTTTTAATCAGCCAGATGACAGGGGGCATGTTGGGGGTTTTGAGGGAGCCCAATAAATAACATTTCTCTTCCTAGGTTCTAAACAAATTGACAAAAAGAGACTACAGGGTCAGCAGATAGATGCCAGACATCACCTTAATCCCTCGTAAAGCTGATGTGAGACAGTGTGGCTTGGATCTGCAATTGAAGGGGGCTTCCTACTACTGAACCCCAAAACGAGTTAGGCTTTTTCACGGGGGGACCCCACCCATTACCAGTCTCACTGGGCTGGACCAGACTTCGCCTACAGAGGTACACAGTTTACTAGGAAGAGCAGCAAGCGTGTTGCAGCTCTGGTCCGAGGAAAGCCTGGCTATCCAAGCCTGTTTTCCTGGGGCCCAGCAGAATGAGGATGGGGAGGAGGCCAGGGCTAGCGCTCCAGTGGTCCCCCTCCATGCTGGAGATGCCATCACCAGGAGCAACTCCCGAGCAAGAGTCCGTTCTCCCCAACCTTAGGCTGATAGTACAGACTGTCTTAAATATACTCTCAAGTGCTTCAAAACAACCATTTCCTTAAAAGCACTTGATACATTCTTACGCATTGGGTCCTTTGAAGAGTTCTGTTGGGTAATGCTTCGATCACTGAGGCTGTACGGCCTGGAATAGAGTGGAGCCACTGTGGAAGCTTGTGAAATTGGGATTCTCCGCTGACTGCTTTAAACGTTGGCTCTCTCCTCAGTAAGGCACTGCAGCGGGGGCTCTGGGGCATTCACACTTGGGAGAGATGGAGCTTCTCCTGCGGAAGACAGGGTGTGAAGTGTTCTGAGGCATAAACAAGGTAGAAATTAATAAGTGCCGTATGAGGGGAGGCATGAAGTGCTTTGGACACTTGAGGGCAGGGAGACCCAGAGCTAAGGCTGCCTCAGTAGGCCACACCAGGCTTCGCTCTCCGTTGGCGGTAGTTAGCACCAATTCTCTTCGTCATACTGTGGTTGGATCTTGTATGTTTGTATGCAGGAAGTTTGAGAGGAGAAATACTGAAAGGGCATTTGATCTCCCATTTATCACCTTTGTTTTTCAGGTAACTTCATGTTCTCTATCTAAATGTAGCAGGCGTTGGTTTGAGGGTCCACTGTGGTTGTGGCAGGAATTCTGAGCGGGTATCAGATGTCTCTGCTGCAATTCCGGCCCTTCAGAAATTTTCAGTCTCCGTAGAATTAAGCTTCGGATCCAAGAAACAAAACCCGAGACTCTACAAACATATAGTGGTGAACCCATCTGAAACATGGTTACTCGAGGGCGGGGTTCCTTTGGGAGCCACAGGTATACATTTTAGGATATGACTTTAATAATAAAAATAATTTTAACATTTGATGGCCATCCAAGTAACCTGCCCCCATGAAACACTCCTTTACGACTTCAGCCAGTGTCTATGATTTCCAAGTCTTTGTAGAACGTTTAAGAAACAGAAGATGTTGAGTGCTGAGTGGTATCACTAAGGGAGGCTTCATGGAAGTGACTTGGATGATAATAATGACTGTTTTAATTGCTAATATGTATTGGGTGATACCAGGTGCCAGGTTTTATTCTGAGCATTTTACCTGAATCCTCTTGGTTCCTCACTACTGCACTCAGCTGAGCAGTAGGTGCTGAGGCATTGAATCATTTCAGTACCTTGCCCGAGGGCTCCAGCCCTAAGTGGTACAGTTGGGATTTGAACCCAGGCTGAATGTGTTCTTCACGCCTAGGCTCTGTAGGTGGACAGGAGGGCAAAGAGATGAGACATGGGTAGGTAAAACGGCCTTGCAGGGATTTTAGTGCCAAGGTTAGGCCTTTGACCGTGGTTTGGTGGCCAGTTGGAAGCCATTATCGATTCTTGAGTAGGAACGTGTCCTCATAGAAACAGACAGATATTTAGGGAGGTGAGCCCAGCAGGGGTGTGTGTGTGTACAGTGTGATTTGGGGTCAGGCAGGATGGGGGGGTAGGGGCAACCCTGACTCCTCACATTGGCTCTTGTGAGTGTTTCTATGCCTGTCTCCTGAATGTACGTATTTAAAAATGGTTTGGCTGGCCTTTCTGCATAGGGAATGAGGTCTCTGTGGGGAAAACCAATCCTTTTCCATTTTTAGGGCCTCATAGAGGGCAGGCCCACTGGTCACAAAGTCAGCTTGTTTGCAGCCTGTAGAATGGAGGCTGACCTCATCCTCAGGCAGTGCTTGAGGGCGGGTGTTGAAAGGTCCCCTTGTGGGGACACCCACTGGGCTTCTGCGGCAGTCCTCGCCCCCGCTTTGTTGGGACTGTGGAAGTGTTTGAGGATGCCCTGGGAAAAGGAGAGAGCATGTATGCTTTGCTTGTAACTGCCCGGATGGGAGTGTGTCATGGCTTCCTACCCAGCATTCTCACCTTTGTCTGCAGAGGACGGGGCTCTGTCCAGAGCCACACGGGCCTTTGGTGCGTGGGTTCAGAACACGAGGGCAGCCCTCCTTTTTAGTTGGTGTTTTTTTTTTTTTCTTTTCTTTTCTTTTTTGGCCTTGGTTTCAAAATGTGGCCCAAGTTTAAATTTGAGCAGGAGGGAGCTGCAAGGAGCTGCCCAGCCACACTTCATCCTCCCTCCTTTCACTAGGGAAACTCTTCTTTCCCATGAGAACTTTGGCTCAGAGCAAACTCTACCAAGTGCTGGTGATGCAGGGCGTGATTTCTGAGTTCTCCTGGGGCAGGTTTCCCCTCCTAAAATGTAGGAGCCGTTATACTAAAGGTCATTCATGTCATTAATCCTGTAATTCAAGCAGGTATAGTCTTTTTTTTTTTTTTTTAAGATTTATTTATTGGGGTGCCTGGGCGGCTCAGTCATTGAGCGTCTGCCTTTGGCTCAGGTCATGATCCCAGAGTCCTGGGATCGAGACCCGCATTCGGGCTCCTTGCTCGGCGGGAAGTCTGCTTCTCCCTCGCAGTCCCCCTGCTTGTGTTCCCTCTTTCGCTGTGTCTTTCTCTGTCAAATAAATAAATAAATAAAATCTTTAAAAAAAATAAGATTGATTTATTTATTTGAGAGAGAGAGGAGAGGGAGAGAAAAAAATCCCCAGCAGACTCCCCGCTGAGCGCAGAGCCTAATGCTGGGCTCGATCTCATGACCCCAAGGTCATGACCTCAGCCCGTCAAGAGTTGAAGGCGTAACCTACTGAGCCACCCAGGCTCCCCAAGCAGGTAGAGTTTAGATGTGGTTTTGGAATGTTGGTGAGGTCCTGAGCTGAAGGCCAAGAAAGAATTCTTGAGACATCTTTGGTGCAAAAAGGTGATTTTATTAAAGCACGGGGACAGGACCCGTGGGCAGAAAGAGCTGCTGCCCTGGGGTTGTGAGGGGTGGCTGATTATATACTTGGGAGTGGGGGGAGGTAAGGACAAAGGGAGGTCTCCAAAAGGACTTTCATATGCTAAAGAAGACTCTCGGGATGCCGGAGGCCTGGCTAGTGTCAAGTTAAGGTGTTGTTTTTCTTCCTAGTAAGGTGTTCAGACAGTTGGGAGTGTCCTGGAGGAACATTATACTCTGCCTGCCTCAAGTATTTGTCAGTGGGCTGCAGCTTATATGGAAATTTTATTTTATTTATATTCCCTTCTACCTTTGTTTCCCACATCACTGTGGGGGAGAGGGTGCTGTTAGGGCTCCAGGAAATTGAGTCTGTGGGTTTCTGAAAGTTAGGCTATTGGTTAGAATGCTTTTTCCTTGTAAATCACTAAGACATTTGTAAACTGATGGAGACTCCTGTCCTGCAGGACTGTGATCTCGGCCAGTCAACTGTTTGTTTTTCCCTTCTCTTAGCTTTAGGGCAGCCTGGAGTGACTGAGGAATGTCACACCATCCCACCAGGGGGGAGGGGGCTGGTTTATGGGGTGTCCGCTTGTGCTTTGTCCTCAGCTTGCCTTCTGCTCCCTCATCAGTCTTGAGATATTTGATGCTAGGGGGATTAAAAATCCATTTCAGAATGTAGGACGAGAGACTTAAGCCTCCTGACCTGCACCACTAAGTCAAGATGTAACTTCTATACTTGGAAGCAAATGATGACACTTTGAGGTTTTGGTCCCCTTGGAATCTGCCTGGCTTTTTAAGAGGGAGGAGAAAGCGGAAGGTTCTCCTTGTTTCCTGTGGAGGAGGGGCCTCTAAAACCCAACCTGCCTTGGAGAGGGCAGGCCAGGTGATTTATGTGGCCCTCAGGCCTTCCTCCCTGTGAGGTCAGGTGCCAGGCCAGCGTAGGAAGAGCATTAAATGGGCCTAACCTGAACTGTCTTAGATCCATTTTCTTCACTCGCGTCCCACGTTGTCCCCAGGCTGCTCTCATTCATTGAGATGGGTGGTAGGTTAGTGCCTGAACTGGCTCAGTCTTTGCATTTTATTTTCTTCGGAACCCAAACACGTGTTCCACGTTGTAGAGTACTGGGTTTTGTGTTGTTATATGTTTGCTTTAAACTTAAAGTTTTTTCAAAGATTTTATTTATTTATTTGACAGAGAGGGCGCACAAGCAGGGGGAGTGACAGGCGGAGGAAGAAGCAGGCTCCCCACTGAGCAGGGAACCCTGGGCTCAGTCCCAGGACCCTGGGATCATGACCCGAGCTGCAGTCAGATGCTTAACCGGCTGCGCCACCGAGGTGCCCCAAGCTTAAATTTTGAAGAACTATTCCTTGTATTGAGAGGAGAGGCTATTAAGATCTTTGTTTTTGATAGCAACCTTTTTTTGTTCTTTCATTTTTTATTTGTTAATTAATTAATTAAAGTAAACTCTGTGCCCAACATGGGGCTCAAACTCATGACCCTGAGATCAAGAGCACATCCTCTTCCTACTGAGTCAGCCAGGTGTGCCAGTTCATTTGCTTTAGAAGACATTCCGCTTTGTTTGTAATCTTATTTGGTCTCTTTTGGAAACATGTTTTACCTTATACAGTCTTTTCTCGTGGGTTTAGGTCCATTTTCCTTTAAGTGAGAATGCAAAAACCTTAGTTTTTGCATTGGTGGTTCTTGCCCTGGATGAAAAGAGCTTTGTGGTTAATTTCAGCACAGGGTGATATAACGCTGCAGGGCAGAGTGGATTTTTAAGGACCCGTGGGCAAGGTCTATAGGATGTGGACTGGAGCAGGACTCCCGGCTGCAGTGTTTTGTTTTTTTTTTTAAGATTTTATCTATTCGTTTGAGATAGAGAGAGCAGCAAACTGGGGGGAGGGGGCAGAGGGAGAGGGAGAAGCAGATTCCCCACTGAGCAGGAAGCCCAACATGGGGCTGGATCCCAGGATCCTGGGGTCATGACCTGAGCGGAACACAGACCCTTAACCGACTGAGCCACCCAGGCGCCCCCTCTTCAGTGTCCTAAAAGCAGTCCTTACATTCCATTCTCTCCTGGGACTTGCTGCAAGTCAGCCAGCCTGACGTTGGAATGCCTGCCTCCAGGCGTCAGCCGGTGCCACACCCAGAGATTGCAGGTGAGCCCAGGACTCGTGCATTGGCCTACAGGCTCTTGTTTGGACAGTGGTTTTTATTATCATTAGTTTAAAATGTAAACTTGGCTCCTTTAGGAGGGGTGAGCATGCCGGGGCTCCTCAGAGGCCCCACCACAGTTTACTTCCACTGTGTCTCACGCATTACTTCTTGCCCCTGAAGAAAGGCATGCGGATTTGCCACTCCTGAAGTAGCTTAAGCTCTTTGAGTTCACAAACGTCTGACAAAGCTATCAATATGAAAATGGACGCGAAGCTTCTCTTACCCCATCTACCCTGAGCTCTGGGGAAGTTGCTGAGTGGAATGTGCTAGAGTGGTCTGTGCAAATCTATGCCCATAGCCCGAGGCTGAGATCCAAGAAGCCCTTCTCTGCTGTAAGTAGTCTACCCTCTTGCTCACTGGAATCAGGCATTTTTATCCAAGTAACTATTTAGAAATTGAAATTGTCTTGATCACAATGGACCACTCAGTTTTAGGACTAATGTGGGGTGGAGGTAGGACACTGAATTGGATCTAAACCAGGCCTCTCCTTCCTCAAGTAACATTCATCACCCCCCACCCCACCCCCACTTTTATTTATTTATTTAAAGATTTATTTATTTTGAGGGGGCTGGGGAGGGTCAGAGGGAGAGGGAGGGAGAGAGTTTTGAGCAGACTCCCTGCCGAGCTCCCGACAGGGAAGTGGGTGGGGGAGGCACTCAGTCTCAGGACCCTGAGATCATGACCGGAGCTGAAATCAAGAGTCAAACGCTCAACTGACTGAGCCACCCCGGCGCCCTACCACCCCCACTTTAAAAATCTTCAGTACATACTGTAATCAATCACAATTTCTACGTTTATTGTGAAGTCCAAAATTTGCCAGGGAGCGGGAAAGGAGATGGATGTTAAGGCTGCTAACTGTGGATTTAGACCCTTTGAACAAAGGTAACAAGATAGGCTTAAAGAATTTTTCTCTATTTATTAAAAAAAATCCCATCTCTCCCAACACATTCCCTAGAGGTGTGATATGTACATTTTTTAATGTGTATTTCTCAGTCATTTTCACTGTTCATTATTGTCTTTCTCAGGAGGAGAAAGGAGAAGGAGATATGGTGGAGGGAAATTCATGTATATTGCCAGCATTAGTATAAGATTATGTGGAAGTAGATGAAAGTGAAATAGTTAAAGAATTTTTGTAGCCAGCCACCCAAATCTTGTAGTATCCCCATCACCCAGAACAAAGTGGTCATCCCCGCCTTGCCTGAACCTGAAACATTGCCCTCTGACCCTTCTCATTCCCTTCCCTTCTCCTTTCCCTGGGGCAGCTCATTCATTTCTAGCTTTGGTTATTTCAGTACGTATATCTGCTAATCAGGGCATGCTTTTCTTTTCCTTTCTTTTCTTTTCTTTCTTAAATATTTTATTTATTTGAGAGAGAGAGAGCTCTAGAGAGAGAAAGCCAGAGAGCAGGAGTGGCAGGCAGAGGGAGAAGCAGACTCCTCCCTGAGCAGGGAGCCCGATGCGGGGCTTGATCCCTGGGCCCTGGGATCATAACCTGAGCCGAAGGCAGATGCCCAACTGACTGAGCCACCCAGGTGCCCCAGGGCATGCTTTCCTCGGGACAGTGCTTGGTACCCTGTCAAATGCCTTCCCTCTCTTTTTTTCTAGATCCAGTGCTTGACCACACACTTTCCCCAGACAGGTCATAAAAGTATTGATTGGGTTTCCACTGTGCATTCCAGTCAGTTTTGATTTACCCCCACCAGGCTCCTTGATGTCACATTCCAGTTTTGTTATTTCCTGAACAATTAGTCAGTTCATTGACATTTAACAACACTTTGGTGGTTCCTAGTATTGACAGAGGTTTGATCCACTATGTTTGAGGGTCTGAAGTTTGGTAGATGAGCTACCTTACTTTTTAGTTTTAACCTGCAGTATTAAGAGGAATGTGAAGGCATTCGAGTCAGTATTGTTTGTGGGAAAAGCTTTCTCTGTGCTAGTCTCAGGGGATTAAAAAAAAAAGTAAAACAAAGTTTCTAGTTAAAGTATCTAGTTAAACAGATAAGAAATGGAAAACAGATACTGTGTTATGATGTGCTCTGCCCTGTGAAGAGACAGCAAATACCATATGGTGTTAAGGGTTATGCAGAGAAAATAATTACCTCTTTTAGAGTATGATTTAAATAGAAGGTTAGAAGGATTTTTGGGTTTTTTTTTCCAAGATTATTATTTTTTAAACATTTATTTGAGAGAGAGAGCGCAAGAGAAAGAAAGTGTTGTGGGGGGAGCAGAGGGAGAGGGACAAGCAGACTCCGTGCTGAGCGCAGAGCCTAACGTGGGTCTGGATCCCATGATATCATCACCTGAGCCAAAAATCCAGAGTCGGCCACTTAACCGACTAAGCCACCCAGGCATCCCCAAAAATGTTATTTTTATGTATCTACACCCAGTGTGGGGCTTGAACCCACCACCCTATGATCAAGATCAAGCTGGCCCAAGTCCGCTAGATGCCCCAAAGGTTAGAAATTTTAAAAGTGGGAGAATCTTAAGTCAGAATTCTAACGAGACCCCTCATTTGACAGGTGAGAGGGTGGGGCCCTGGGCTGTGGCTTGTCCAAGGCTGTGACCCCAGGTGGAGCTGAGACTAGAGCCCCAGGAGGGCTGGCCTCCTGGCTGCCTGGCCAGTGCTGTCCCTGACTGCACCCCCTGGGTTTGGTTGTCCCTCGGGTATTTGTAGAAGTGTAACAGGGAAGGCCTTAGCAAACTTAGCCTTCCTCCCGAATGCTCATCTTTCTTCTGGAGCCAGCGGTGCGGAAGTATTCCTTCTGGAACTAGCACTGCCTCGGGCCTGTGGCAGCTTTCTTAGCTTATCTTCCCCACCTGCTGCTTTCCTGTGGTGAGGACCAGAAGCTGGGCTCCAGGGATGACGGTTGGTCTGACGTGGAAAATAGGAGCAACCACAAATCTAGTCTTTATATTTGGCGGCTTTGCATCTAAAACACAAACTGCCTTTGGGTTGTGTTTGGTGTCATTATATTTTAAAAGTAAACAGATATCAGCAGTGAAAAATATTCCACTTTCTGTCCCAGCCTAGGATGACAGGCATTCATGCTGAAGCTGGAAAGTCTGGCTCTTGTTTTGATTTTGATGTTTACCAGCTGAATGTTAAGAAAACTGTGTACCTAAGACCTAGTATCAGGTGTCATTCTGGAGCATTAAAGCTCTATAGAGTAGTAGAACTCCCCATTCTTAGCTGGCATTTTATTATGTTTTTGTGTTAGAACCAGTGTCAAATTAGCAAAAAAAAAGAAAAAGAAAGAAAGAAAGAAAAATATTGCTGACCTGATCAGTTCTTTGATTCTGGAGTTTTTGTTTCTGTTTTTTTAATCCAGGTGGGGTAGAAGAAGTTCTCTTTCTTTCTTTTTTTTTTTTTTAAAGATTTTGTTTATTTATTTGACAGAGACACAGTGAGAGAGGGAACACAAGCAGGGGGAGTGGGAGAGGGAGAAGCAGACTCCTCGCTGAGCAGGGAGCCCGATGTGGGGCTCGATCCCAGGACCCTGGGATCATGACCTGAGCCGAAGGCAGACGCTTAACGCCTGAGCCACCCAGGCGCCCAGAAGTTCTCTTTCTGAACAGCAGCTGAGTTCATTGTACTGTTGTACCTTGTATGTGTTGAGTGCATCAATGAGTATGTTTCTGAGGTCAAAGGTGGGTTTGGGCCCTCAGACCTCAAGTCCTTGATAGGACACCACGGGAATATTTTCACTGTGGCCTATTGAGAATTTTCCTGCGGGGGGCTGGCAGTGAGGTTCTGCCTCTTAATACTCTGGGTCCCCTCCCCTCCAAGTGGGAGTGACTTTGGGGGCACATGTTTCCAAACAACCTTAGCTTTGGTCTAAATTCCATCCAGACCTAACACCATGTGGGAGAAAACAAAGAGTCCCTGCAACCCTCCCATCCCTCACTCCTCCCCTTGCTTGGGCCTCACCCTCCTGCTCACAAGTGAGTTCTGGGAAAATGATGGTGGGAAATAGTTCTGTACTACAAGCAGCGATTTGAACTAATGGATACCCTGCTGAGAGTCTTTTCTTGAATCTGAACCAAGGGTAGAGAAGTTTGATCCTTGTCCAGGAATAATGAGCTTGCCAGGAGCCAGGGAACAAGAAACAACAGTCATTGTCTTTGGACTGGAGGATCCATTACCTAGAAACTTTTGGGGGGCATCAGGTGTTAAGGAGGATCTCTGTTTCAGGATGGATCTGGCTGTGGGAAGGGGAGAATGAACCCCCTTTTCTGTCATCTTCAAAAGCATCTCCATGACTCTGCTGACGGGACCTAGGAGCCCTCCTCTGCAGATAAATAGGACAGACAAGAGCTTACAGTTGGAAATGAACAGTTCTATCATTATAAAAACAGGCCCAGGGGAGCAGACAAATGGCACGACACAGTCAGTAGCCTCAAAACGCTGGGAGCAGGAAACATAAATATTGTGAATAGTTGAGTCTTGATGCTCTTCAGAATTTAAAAGGGTGATCATGTTACTTGGTTAAACTGTAATCCAGTTTGTGCTTGAAGAAGTCTTTTAAGTCAAACAATTCCTTCCTTCCTCCTGTCTTTCGTTCTTTCCTATGTCAGTGCCCTGGGCGAGGTGCAGGGGATATAAGTAGTAACCCAGTAGTTGTCCTTAGAGACCCAGACCCCCGGTAGGGGAAGAAGAGAATGGTTTGGTAATTGTACGCAGAAGGAGCCCCTTGATGTCGGACTGCACATATGCACGTGGGCGTGTTTGAACAGCTACAAGTGTGTGAACTCCATTAGTGACTCGGACACAGTGCTGTCAGCTTAGCCATCATTTCTGTTGACTTTCGGGGTCACATTAGCACTCAGGAATGTTTTCTCTGTGTCCTTGTCTGGAGACGGGGGAGCTGAGGGGAGGGAGGAGGTTTGTGAGGGAATGGAGTGTGTAGCCCTCTAAAGCAGCCTTGAGCTTAATCACTAGGGGGTCAGGCATTTTCGGGGTGGGGTTTTTAAATTTCAGTGATGACTGTTTCTGCAGTCTTAAAATAAGTCTAAAATTATCTTTCCAAATGCCGGCTTTCATCAGAGTGGGGTTTATTTTTGGTTGTACGGGGTGTGTTTGCATACCAGATGGGAGGACTTTTTTCTGTTAGAGCTTTTGAGGGCTTCTGGCCCGCAAGAGGAGCACTGGGACTCCCAGGCATGTCCTCCCCCTTGTCCTCCACCACCCTGCACATAAATTAAAATACTTAATTTGCGGCTCTAAAAATGGCATAGGGGAGATGTACAATTAGATTCATTTAAAGCACAAGTTCCATTTTGGGACAGCAGCACTCTAGAGGAGAGGAAGAGTCTCCATGGAGGTGAGAAGGCAGGGCAGGGTCCTGGGACACTCAGAAGACAGTCCAAGTGGACCTCTCTGCTCCTCCGTGGCTTTTGATCTATAGAGTAAGTTATCCCCACTTGTCATTTGCCTTTGAGATGTTTTTTTATATTCGTCAGTTGTACACTACTCCCCAGCTGTTGTTCCTGGTAATGTAGGCTGGTGAACTTTTCCTGTAGAACACTCTCTGGTCTGGGGGCTGTGTTGTCTCTAGCAACTACTCAGACTCTGCCGTTGTAGGGCAAAAGCAACCAAAACAATGTGCCAACAAATGAGTGTGGCCAGGTTCCAATAAAACTTTATTTTCATAAACAGAAGCAGCGGGATATGATCCACAGGCTGAGTGTTTGATTCATGTGTTCGATCATCAGTGGCCCTATGCATGTCATATGCAGTCAATCCCTCCTCCCTGGGGGGAGAACTTCAGTGGCTTAAAAGTTATGTTGAAGGCACCAGAGTCTTTGCTTAAGTTGTAGATAATTGGGATGTGTCAATCACACTCTAGGTCGATGAGACAAGAATATTGCAGCAATAAATTTGGTGTGACACATTTAACACTGTATCTGTCTTAGTCTGCATGGCCTTTTGAAATAAATGGTAAATTATTCACAGATAAAAATAATTTGTATTCTTCTTATGTAGCCAAATGAAGCATTTTGGTGATCAGGAAAAAGTGGGGAGGGAGAAAATGAGTGTGTGGGTACCTTGGTTCCCCTGCTGCTGAGGACTCCCCATTCCAAGTCCAATAAATGGTAAAACGGGAAAGATGCTGGGCCAGAAACATAAATGTCTGCCATGTCCTGGTCCTCAGGACGAGGATTAGGGACTAGGGCCTCAGAAACTTGAAGTTAGAGGTGTGGTAGAGTCCAGTCTTTTGGGGGATATTAGATTCTCATGTCCCACCTAAGGCAAAAATCATGAATAGCCAAAATTAACCATGAAAATGCTTGAAATATCCGTAAAGTAGAACACACATGGTTCTGTGTGTAAAGCCTTTCGCTAGAAAGTTAGCTTCTTGTCAGCATGGATTTTTTAAACCCATTTTCTTCACTGCTTGCATCCCCTTAATCTAGAACAATACTTGGACATAGATGTGAATGAGTGAGCACATGACTAACCCTGTACTATATCTTAATTGTATGACATAACATATAGTATGGAAAAAAGATTTCACATGCAAACTCTAGTTTTACTGGGTCTAAAAAATTATTTATAGAAGACAGTCAAGCACACAGTTGAATTTGTCATAATACATTGTCACTGTATTCCAAGTCCACACAGTCACAAAGACAGCTGATTTGGGGCACACTTAGGCTCTAAACATGTCTTCCATCTGGTAAGTGATCCGAATATAAAGTTTTGCCTGTTGAGATGTTTCGTCCTCTTGTTAGAGAAAGCCCAGCATCTCTGCGTTCACGAGTGATTTTTCGCTGGCCTTGTTTCTCTCAGGACAGGTACAAACTCCTTCAGACCCTGTGTTCTATGGGAGGGGCAGGGCAGACAGTAACCTTATTTGGCAGTAATACAAAGTGAAGTCCTCTGTAGTGAGTTTTAAGTTGTCTCTGAGGTTAGGTGTAGATTTTTTTCTTAGACTCAGAGGGCCCCATCCCCACCCTACCCCCTTTGCAGTGTTTTTCGGCAGAGACCCCCCCCCCAAGAAAGAGGATTGAAATGCTGACCATGAGGGGGCCAGTGGAGGATTTCCTGGCTCTGAAAGCTGTGTCCGTAGCCCTTCTAACACTTTTCCTTCCTTTCTTCTACTCTCCCTGTTACTCCAATGCTCGAGTTCTCAAAAACCCTCCCTGGGGAGAGCTTGGCAGTATCTGCTAAAATTTCAAACATACTAACTTTATGACCCCCAGATTACCTTCTTGGTGTCTGTCCTCCTTGATGTTTTACACGTGTACAGAGAGATGCACAATAGGGAAAATTTCCAGTGTGTGTTGTTTGTGAATTATTGATGAAATAATTATGAAACATCAGAAACAACCTAAACGTCTGCCATTTGGGTAACAGAAACGAAATTATGGTTGGTGTGGACATGCAACAATCTGCAAGACACTGTGAGTGGAGAGCAGCACAGCAAAGTGTCCAGGAGGGTTCATGCAAAGCTGTGACAGTGCTTATTACCTCTGGGAAGCAATCAAGTTGGAGGAACAGTGGTCAAGAGGATTGTATTTCCCCTGTATTTTATTTTATTATTTATTTATTTATTTGTCTATCTATTTATTTTTTTTGAAAAAGAAAGAGAGAAGTTGCGCATCCTGGAGCGCGAGGTGGAGGGTAGGGGGGCAGAGGGAGGGAGAGAATCTTGAACAGGCTCGTGCCCAGCGTGGAGCCGAAGTAGGTCTCCATCTCACAATCCTGAGACCATGACCTGAGCCGAAATCAAGAATCAGCCGCTTAACCGACTGAGCCACCCAGGAGCCCCTTATATTTTCTCTATCTTTATGGTAATTTACATTTTCCTTGGCAACAGGCATATAATTATGTATTGCTGAGTAATCACATATTAATAAAATTTAGGAACGATCCTTGGACCCCTGCGTTTGCCATTGGGTTTCTTGAAAACAAGGGTAAAAGACCCAGTGGGTTCACTTCCTGACCCATACACAGAGCCTGGCTATCTCCTCAGCCATCTGCATTCTGGCTTCTGTTCCCCCTGGCTCTAGAGAATATTCTCATTCAGTGGCCCAAATGACTGTCGGCTGCCAAACCCAATGTTACTTCTCAGTCCTCATCGCACTGGCGGTATTTGACCCTGCTGACCACTGTCTGCTTCTTGAAAGCCTCTCCTTCCAATTCTCCTCTTCAGTTCTATACCTTTTCAGTTTCTTCCTTCTTCCCAGCCCCTGAATATTTGTATTCCCCAGGGTTCTGGGCTGTGTCCACCTCGGTCCCCCTCCCCTCCTTCACCGCCTTCCTCTCCAGGGGAGTTTACTTACTGCCTTTGAATGCCTCCTCTGCCATTTCTTTTTTTTTTTTTTAAGATTTTATTTATTTATTTGAGAGAGAGAGAATGAGAGACAGAGAGCATGAGAGGGAGGAGGGTCAGAGGGAGAAGCAGACTCCCTGCCGAGCAGGGAGCCCGATGCGGGCCTCGATCCAGGGACTCCAGGATCATGACCTGAGCTGAAGGCAGTCGCTTAACCAACTGAGCCACCCAGGCGCCCCTCCTCTGCCATTTCTGCTGGGCTACCAAATCTCTAGCCCAGCTCTCTTCCTGGAGTGCCGCACCCTTGCTTAGTCACCTGCTCACACTTGCCCTTGATATAGGCACCTCCAGTGCAATTTTTTAAAAGATTGTTATTTATTCATCTGACACACACACACACACACACACACAGCACGTGCACGCACAAGCAAGGGGAGTGGCAGGCAGTACTGAGCAGGGAGCCCAACCTGGGGCTCGATCCCAGGACCCCGGGATCATGACCTGAGCCGAAGGCAGATGCTTAACCGACTGAGCCCCCCAGGCGAGCCTGCAGTTTTTTTTAAGTGAAGTATTGCCCCACCACTTTGAAACTGCTCTTCTGTGACCCTGTTCCGCACTGGTCCACCGTTGGATCAGCTGTCAGGCTAGAAACCAGTATTCCTATACCTGAGTTCCTCTGCCTTTGGTTGTAGGCTTACCCCAAATCAGCAAACAGGACCTACCCATTCCTGGGCCACAATTCCCCAAATGCTTTGCCTCATTGAGGAGTTAATATAAGTTTTCACTGGGATTGACTTACTTCTCATTCAAGACCGGTTACTGGTTCCGTTTACTAAAGTTTGTATTTTCCACCTTTGATGTTAACTAATTCTCTTATGGAGGTTGACTTTAGTTAGTCCTTGTTCCCCTTTTATGGAAGATCCCTTCATTCCATCATAATTAGTCAGTCCTCTGGGAATTGTCTTGTTTGGATTGAAAGCTTTTTGTTTACAGTTTGATCAGAGTTGTTTTCTGTCTAATCAAATTTGTGGCTGCTGGATCCTGATGAAATGCTTGTGGTGAAGGAGCTGTGAGCACTAATGCTCGTCTCTGTCTCATGCTTCTGAGATTCTGCAGAGTTACCGTTGGGAGCATTGAGTTCCTGATTTCAGAGGTGACAGGGTCAGATAAAACTAGACTGTTTAAGTTTAGTTCCTGTTGTGGCTTTTAATAATGACAAATGTAGACTTGCCTCTTAATATTTAGAAACCCGCACAAAAGAGAAGCAGGTATTGGTTGTTGGTACTGATTTTATTTTTATTTATTTTTATTTTTTATTTTTTAAAGATTTTATTTATTTATTTGAGAGAGAGAGAATGAGAGACAGAGAGCATGAGAGGGAAGAGGGCAGAGGGAGAAGCAGACCCCCTGCTGAACAGGGAGCCCAATATGGGACTCGATCCCGGGACTCCAGGATCATGACCTGAGCCGAAGGCAGTCGCTTAACCAACTGAGCCACCCAGCTGCCCTGTTGGTACTGATTTTAAATAGACCCCCCCCAATCCCAAAAAGGGCCTCAAAGATAATCACCTGTCAAGGAATGAGCCTAGAGGTGGTCCCCTGGAAGCATGGAAGCTGACCTCAGCATTCCCCATTTCACAGCTCCTGTCCGTCGGTGGGTAGCAGACAGACATGGCTGGCATGGACCTGGAGTTATTCCACAGAGAAAAACAAATCATCTTAGAAAGTTTGAAGATAAGTGGAATTCCAGAAAAAGGAGAGGCAGACAGAAAGAGGCTCTGGTTCTGAAATTCATGTTCAAGTAAGGGATATTAAATAGAACTTGCAGATCCAGTTCTTCTAGTTTTCAAGCTATGACTCACGCCAACGTGCCCAGAGCTTTCTTGGCACCTTGGATTCATGCAGCCTTCTAGAAATATGATGGAATGTAAGAATCATTAGCTTTGCTAATATACCATTTTCTTATCTCTCCCAAATAACACTTTCGTATCGGAAGGGCACCACCACTCTCATCTTCCTCCTCTCCGTTTCTGTAAGAACCCTCCCAAAGTCTGTTCTTTTAGGTTTGCAGCATCTGGGACCCTGGCCAGCCAGAGCTGTATGTGGGCCTTTTTGTGGCTCTCCTGTGGTTTCTTTATATTTATTCATCTGAGATAGAAGTTTGTTTGAGGAGCATAGCTAGTATCTCTCCCGTGTAGGGAAATTATGTGGATTTTCTTCTGGCTTTCATCTCTTTGTGCTTAATACTTGTGTTGATTTTGAAAATATCTTCCCTGATTTGGGAGTTCAGATATATTTTCTTTTGAGTGGTGACTATTACAGTATGAATCCTTGGTAAAGTAAATAGAACATCTGCTAAATTCTAAGATGCTTATTCCCCCCACGTGTAAATCAGAACATAGGAACCTGGCAGTCATTCGTGTAATGTGCTGATTCCCTCTCCCAAAAGTTCTTTTTATAAAATAGATAGCACCTTAGAATTTAAGGAAATTTACTGTGTGTGTGGTTTTTTGTTTTTGTTTTTATTTTGTTGTTTTGTTTTGTTTTTAAGTAGGTTCCATGCCCAGTGTGGGGCTTGAACTCTAAGACTGAGAGTCGCATGCTCTCCAGACTGAGCCAGCCAGGCACCCCAGGAAGTTTACTTAATGGGCATTATGGATTAGGAGCCATGACAAGCACTTTTCAAGGATTGACGAATTTAATTCCCGGGACAACTTCATAAGGTGGTGGCAATAGTATTTTGTTGTACAAGTAGGGAAATTGAGGCTCAGAGAGAGTGTGGAATTTGCTCAGGTTAGTAGTGGAGTTAGGGTTAGAAGTCCACTGAGTCCTTGTTTATTCTTACTGATAATTTGATGGCTTTGAGTTTGGCTGCCTTGAGGGTTGAAAGGAAACCTCTTGCCCACAGGTCCCTACGGAACCAGCATAGAAGTAGTGTCCTTGGATGCCCAGAGCCAGACTTAAAAGAGGCAACACCCTGAGCAGGTCTGTCGCCTTCACCCCACAGTGTAGAGTCTGTGTGTGATTTATGTTTTCTTTTTCTAAAACTGGGATGGAGCTTGGAGCAGCAAATATTTAACCAGAGCAAATTCCCCTTGGTAAATTCCATTGGGTCGGGTAACATAGAGGTTCTTTGCCTAAAAATATTCACCTCTTACTGAGAACTAAATGACTAAGTCACCCACAGAACATAAGGCAGGTCTTAGTACATGGAGCAGTGGGTTGTTTGGCTACTTTTATTTTGGATGAAATAGTCAGTGCCACATACTCACCCTTTGATGGGCCTGAGAGCCTCTGGGACTAAACAAGGGAGGGATTGGGGTGGGGGGGATGATAGAATGGGAGTTTAGGCCCTACTGGCATTAGCATTCTCCTTGAATATGAGGGTATGAGGAAGGTTGGGGTGGGGGGAGAAGAGACTGAAGGTAAAAGATGGGCTGGTGGAGATGAAAGGGGTACCGACTTGCATGTATTATAGTTGGGGGGAGAGGGAGATGTCAGGAATTAGTTTTGTTGATTGAGTAGAAGAGAGAAGGGAAGGAAGAAAAAAGCTGAATATTGTAGAGCTTTAATCCTATATAAATAAAACAGCCTAATAAGTGAGGTGGTGTCATACCTCCATGAATATAGCTTTTACAGATTTAAACCAGTATTCCCTATTTGTTACAGTACTACTTAATATGGGTAGAGCTTTTGTTTCTCGCTAAAAAGTTCTGAAACATTCACTTTGTGTGGGATCTCCCATTTTGTCAGTGTCTGAAGAATTTATTATTTATTTTTTACCTATGTATTTATTTTTTAAAGATTTACTTATTTATTTGAGAGAGAGAGTGCACACGTGCTAGCAGGGGGAGGGGCAGAGGGAGGCAAGCCGACTGGGGTGCCTGCCACTGGGCTTGATCCCAGGACCCTGAGATCATGACCTGAGCAGAACTCAAGATGCTTAACTGACTGAGCCACCCAGGCGCCTCTATTATTTATTTATTTTTGAAAAAAATTTTTAAAATTTTTTATTTTAATTCCAGTTAGTTAAGATACAGTGTTATATTAATTTCACGTGTACAATATAGTGATTCAACAATTCCATATATCACCCGGCACTCATTTCATGACAAGTGCACTCTTTAATCCCCATCACCTATTTAACCCAACCTCCACCCGCCTACCCTCTAGTAACCATCAGTTTGTTCTCTATAGTTCGGAGTCTGTTTCTTGGTTTCTGTCTCTCTCTTTTTTTTCCCCCTTTGCTCATTTGTTTTTTTTCTTAAATTCCCCATAAGATTGAAATCATATGGTATTTGTCTTTCTCTGACTGACTTATTTCACCTAGCATAATACTCTCTAGCTCCATCCATGTCACTGCATAAGGCAGGATTTCATTCTTTTTTATGGCTGAGTAATAGTCTATTGTATATATATGTATGTATATATGATATACACACATGTATATATGTATACATATACTCATACCACCTCTTCTTTATCCATTCATCTATTGATGGACAGCTGGGCTGCTTCCATAATTTGGCTATTGTAAATAATGCTGCTATAAACATAGGGTTGAGGGTGCATGTATCCCCTTGAATTAGTGTTTTTGTATCCTTTGGGTAAATACCCAGTAGTGTGATTGCTGGATCATAGGGTAGTTCTATTTTTAACTTTTTGAGGAACCTCCACACTGTTTTCCAGAGTGGCTGTGCCAGTCTTCGTTCCCACCAAGAGTGCGTGAGCATTCCCCTTTCTCCACATCCTTGCCAACACCTGTGTTTCTTGTGTTGTTGATTTTAGCCATTCTGACAGATGTGAGATGATATCTCGTTGTAGTTTTAGTTTGTATTTCCCTGATGGTAAGTGATGAGCATCTTTCCATGTCTTCCTTGGAGAAATGTCTATTCATGTCTTCTGCCGAGTTTTTAATTGGATTATTTGTTTTTTGGATGTTGAATTTCTGAAGATTTTAACCCCATGAGTTTGCTCACCTGTGGTAAAACACAGCTAAAAATTCAGACTCATTCAGAAAGCACTTGCTGACTTCTTTCATTACCTGCATGGGGGTGCTTCCTGTGTCCTTGTGTCTAGTCCTGATTCCTGTCCTGAAGCAATTTCCAGACCAGACATTCTCACTGGGATGCCCAGGTGCTTCGAACCCTGTAAGTTAATACAAACTCCTATCTATTCTTCTAGTTCAACTGTTTGTCCTCTGCCAACGCTACTTCCCCACCAAACAACACCTGCCCCCCCTTCACTTTTTTGTCATCCATACAGTCCTACCAACTATGACCTCTACCTACAGAATTTCTGGTGTCCCTGCCAGTGGTTTACCTTCTTCATCCATTACCTGGACTATTAAACCAGTGGCTTTTCAACTTACCCTCCTGCCTGAAACTGGTCACCTTTCTAGTCTGTCCTCCACATTGTAGCTTAAATTGTTGTTTCTCCTGCCTATAGGATGGGGGCCAGACTTATTAGCATAGAGTACTCCTGGCCTCTTGCAGCAAGACCCTGAATTCTTTTGAGCTTTATCTTGTGCCAAGGAATGCTTTTTTTAGTTATGTCTCATGCAATATTTAGAATAAGTATGTTCCAAATATTGTATGGGGCATTGTTAGAAGGTAGGAGAGGAACAGTAAAATATCCCCCAAACTAAGAAGGCAATTTTGAAACTGGAAAATGAAGCAAGCGACTCCATGCAATTTACAGAGTTTTATTCAGGGAACCTTATTGACGGTGGGGGTGAGGCAGGAATGGGGGGTGGATCTGGCAGAGGATGATCCACAGCAGCTGCACAGTTATTCTCTGCAAAGTCCAGACCTTAGTCCAGATTTTATGGAGTGAGGGGACATGCAGAAGGGTACTATAGTGAGATCAGAAGCTTCACATGCACCTGATAGACAGCTAAGCTTTGATTAGATCTTGTGGCACCAGCTGTGGTGTATCTAACAGATTCCCAGGAGCCAAACAAGCCTTTCCCCCAACCCCTGTCCTCGGCTTGGCAGACGTTTCTAAGGTATGTATGTTAATCTTCAAGGGACCCCAAGAGGGGTCATGGAGTGAGCCCAAACTAAATGGAGGGCCAAAGATGGAGTCATTACTGTCAGCACTCCTGCAGACATACTTCTACTAAAGAATAAGTCATTGTTTAATCAAAACTCTGGCAATCCTGCATATCTGCTACTTTGTTTTGTAGCCTGTTCAGAAATACAGTAGTGTCTCTCTCTATGCATTTACATCTTGATCGGATCTAAAAAAAAAAAAATTGCAGTTGCAGAAACTTTGTGACTACAAAATATTTGACATTTCTTTATGAAATCTTTCATATCCATCTGTTCACAAATAAGGAGCTATATTTAATTGGGTCTCAGCAACAATGCATTTTTGCCTGAGACACTAACTTGAA